>NC_053153.1:23279873-23350089 GCF_016808335.1 Panicum virgatum | reverse complement strand
AGATGAAATCCCAAACTGATATGTTATCAAACAGGATGATGAAGGTTTTTGCCTTACTGCAAGTCGGCAACAGGACTGGCTGGCTGGGTCTGCTTCCAGCTGCTCCGCTGTGATTGGGTTGGGTTACCCTATTCCATGATTTGTGTGACAGTATTATACGCAATTCACTCGCCTTTAGCTTCGTGTAATACCCTGATTTTCGGACCGTAAAATTTCGAGTAAAATATAAATAAAACAATCTTTGTTGTGGAGCTTGTCACCCTAATTTTAATTTTTTTGTCTAAGTAATTAATAAAAATCAATCATAGGAACCACATGTATTTTGCATTGCATGCTGGTGCATTGTTCTTGCCTGAATAATGCTTGTTGTGATGCTTTATATTCAAAAGCTCATTTGAATTCAAACTTATTTACAAAACTATTAGCAAACCCTTGAATAGAAAAAGGGGAAAAGATTTTTTTTCCTCTCCTTAGCCGCCCAACCTGGCCCAGCTGGCCTCCCTTCTCCAGCCAGCCCATCTCCCATGCCTCCTCTTTCCGCAGCAGCAGCCCAGCTGGCGGCACACCCCGCCCTCGCCACGCGCAGCTTCGCATCCGCACCACACCACCGCCTCACCGTCGCCGCCCCGAAGCCGCACGGGATCCACCCGCCCGCAGCAAATCCCACACCGCTCTCCGTGCCTGTGTCACCGACCGATGGGAACCCGCCCGTCGGACCCATCCCTTCCACCCGACCCCGTTGCGGACTCGAGCAGAGCGCGGAGACCATCCCGGACTCGCCGCGCCGCTGCTGCGCGTCCCCTCCTAGCCTTCTCGGATCCGCCCCACATATAGGCCGAGCCCCTGACTCGCTCGCGATCCTAAACCCTAGCCGCCAGTGCCGCCAGGCTGTCCTCGAGCTACAGACGGCCACCGGCGCCATCTCCGGTTCACCACACCGTGCCGCCGTGGAACGCCGCCCCGGTGCCGCACTAGCGACCCCAACCCCTTCACAAGGTTCGTCGTGCTGCGGAGCATGTCAGGCGCCATCCCTTCTCTCCTCGGTTGTCTTGAATTCACCAGCGCCCCTCACTCTATTCCTCCCCTAGCAGCTCGTCGCCGCCTAGTTCATCGCCCGCCCGCGCGCTCTTGCCTTGCTGTCCCTGGTGCCAAGATCCCCAGAAGAAGGTTCGCCGACACGCGTGACATCTTCCGCGGTGAATCTTTCCCTCTTCATCGCCTCGGTTCATCGCCACCTCCATCTCATCTAGTTCTTGCATGCAGAGCCGTGCGCCGTTCCCGCCATCCGGTTCGTCATCGTCGCGCACCGCAATCCACGAGTACCTGCCATCGAGAAGCCCCGGTGAACTTCGCTCATGCATGGAACACACAGACGATGCACCGCCGTGGCCTCTAACCCTCTGTACCATCATCGCCACCGTCTCATCTCTGGTCCCCGTGTAGATCCGACGCCACCCGCCATCCATCGGTTTGCCGCCGCCTCACAACGCCAGTCTCGCTATCTCTGTCATCAAGAGCCCCACATTAAGCTTCGCCCACGCGTGGGACACAAAGAGCACATGTACCTGGACCCCTTCACCCTGCCGCCGTCTCACCCATCTCCCTTTGTGCACAGCCACGAGCTGCCACCGCCATCCGACGTCGTCGAGCCGGCGACGAACCTTGCACCTTGTCTTGGAGCTGTGAGCCGAGGTGAGAAACCCCTAAAATCCTTTCCCATGCTCCGTTTGCCCTTCCGCCATCGGGAATTGCTCGCCGTCGCAAGGAATAGCGCCGCCGTCGCTCTAGGCCATCGTGCGCACCCGTAGGCCCTCTCCCCGCCGTCCGAAAAGCCCGCGGGTGGACTCCCTAGCACGCGGCTGAAGCTTCTTGACCCCCGCCTACTCGCTCCCGAGCCACCGACGCACCCAATTGCGCGCACGCCGGCACTATGCCGCCGCAATCCAGGGGCGGCGCTGCCCTGTTCCGACGCCCAAGCCGCGCCCCTGTCCCTGGCCGTCCGATGAGGATCTGATGGGCAGAGATCAATCGGAGGCCAAGTCAACAAGTCAATACCGGTCAACCCTGCCACTTTTGCTAAAGAGACCCCGTATTTTATGGAAATCAACCCGCGGTCCCTGATTTTTAGGGTTTTGACCCTGCCGCCTCAAATCTATTTACAAACATGCCCCTGCTCTTCCTGTTTAACTCCGTAACCCCTGTATCTTCTCTATTTTACATCTAGGTCCTTCAAAACTAATACCAGGACCCCTGGAAGTATTATTTTAACTACAAATAGACCCCTGGAACTTATATATTCCATATTTTATTCATTATAGTTCTGTTTAATGCGATTCTTGAATCGTTAGACTCGTAGCGATGCATAGAATAGTTTTACGTAGTGTTTGTACTTGCTTGGTGTACTGTTTTAGCTTATTTGTATATGTTTGCTTGCATGCTTAGTGTGAATGTAGTGCCACAATTGCTACGTGTAGACGGGGAGCAACCTAAAGATACGGAGAATCAAGTTCGTGATGAGCCTAAGCAGCTATGTTTTGGTTAAAGGCAAGTGTCCCTGATCCTATGTCCTATTCACTTTAATTCACCGCCCTTTAATTAATCTACTACTCCTATTAAGCTTTTCCTAGCTACTTTGTCCATATTGAAACCTTTGGGGAAAGGGCTGTGATGTTTAGCTTTGCTTACGCTCAACTCATGTTAATCATGTAAACTTGATGTTATTTTAATTACTACTATCACTATGATTAAAACTGGCTTTTTAGCAACATGGAACTGGGGACCTGGCCAAACGGCGTGGTGCACCCAGTGTTCTCCACCCTAAGGGCTGGTTCGCCGAGCGACCTTCCAGGACTTTTAGTGCAACCACATGAGACTGTATGGGCGGTCCTTAGCTGACTAACTAGGTGAACTAGTGGGGTGGCTTGCTTCGCCGTCGTGTCGTATGAGGGGCTTTGGTGGGTATAGGCCTAGCTCTACCGAGGGGGTGCATGATGAAAGTTGGGCTATGATGATGATGATGCGACCTTTATGGTCATGCTCTTTATTACCGTTATCTTGGTTATGGAATCGGTTAATGCTAATTTTTAATAACTTTAAAAGCAACCAACTAAAAGCAACTGCTTATAAGCCATGTCCACTATGTGCCAGTCCTACCTAGCCAAAGGGGACATTTGTTGAGTGCGAAATGTACTCATCCTTGCTATTTCCAAAACAACTACGTTGCATCCATTGCAACTGCTGCTCAGATGGAATAGAGGATGGAGATGATGACATGAAGCTACAACACCCCGATGCTGCGGAGCTATGGATCCAGTCGTTAGGAGACAGAGTTGCTAATGACCACGCTTGAGTCTTCGAGGACGATGAGTTCTAGCTTGGTGGAGTTCCCCTGTCAGATGCCTGTGAAGGATGGAAGCCCGACGCTGTAGTTACTCTGATCAAGAACGCTTTGATAAGTTATTTGCTTTATTATGTAATATTCGCTATGTAATTCCAAGCTTTGTGTAATTATATTCACTCTTGTATAATGTAATGTATGTGATTTTGATCCTGGCACATACATTATTTGCATCCGGTGTTTATTTTTAAAACCGGGTGTGACACTTCGTTAGTTCGACGGTGCCCCCATGCATGCCGTACAGGCAAGAGCCACCGGTCAAGACAGGACCCTCATAGTTTGCCATATAAGATGTACGAGTGGCCCTAATAGGCTATTACTGCTTTCTACTAGAGTAGAACTCGAATGGATTGTTAATGAACAAAAAATTTAATAGATCAATTGAATGAATGGCTTGATTACATATTATACATTATATTACTAGTCTATCAACCCGTGCTCTCACATGAGTTAGGGTTTAAAATATAAGATATTGAAATTTGATAAATAACTTTAATAGTAGCAACAATCGATAATTTAAAACTAACATAGATACATTTTTGTTATTTAATTTCTAAATAACATGTGTTTGTAGTTTAGAATTTAGATGTTATTTTAGTTTATCTTTAGTATATTAGAGGTGATTATTTTAATCTATCTTTCGTAACGCCAATTTGTAATTTTAATTGTAGTAGCAATGGATAATTTTGAAACATATATAGGTATAACTAATTCCATGTGTGGTTTTTGTACATCATTTGTGGCTTTGTGCTGAGTTTAAGTTCCCATCAATTGATAATGTGGTCCACAACAATTTCTATTTTCCCCGTCAATGGAGAATTTCTATTTCCGTTGTTTCCAAGACTTTCCAATGCTTTTTTTTACCAAAAAGATTGTGGGGAAGGTCCCCACGGTGAGAAAAGGTTTTATTAAAGAGTTAACTGCCACCGAGCACAAAAGAAAAGTACAACAAGAAGCCTAACATACAGGAAATACATAGCAACTAACAAGCCAGACAAAATCAAAGGGAGTTTAGCCATAATACAAATGTTGGCCTGAGAATCTCCCTTGACTCTGATGCTTTGCAAGAAAGCCTCATCCTTGAAGCTACGAATCCAGAGATGAACTGAAGTAATCTCATTGTCAAAAACTTTTCGATTTCTCATTTTTCAGATGATTCAAATTTCTAGGTTAAAAAGCAAAGCTGAAGATTGCAGCTTCTGCAGGATTATATCCTAAATATCACGGTCATTGGGCCAATGAATATTTAGCGTGCTCCAGCATCATCTAGCAAAGATAATGTCAAAGAAAAGATGTGTTACTTTCTCTTCAGCTTGACTGCTGCACATTGGACAAACATTTTCTCTTTCTTATAGAAGATTTCGACAATAAAGCATACTTCTTGTGTTGAGTCTATCCACAAGCACAAGCCAAAAGAAGAATTTTGTCCTTTGACTATATCTACTCTTCCAAAGCTTTTGTTAGACAGGGGGGGGGCTGTTATACTGGAATGTTGCAACTTGTAATAGCTGGAAAATGAGAAAAAATGGGCTATCAAAAGGGGTAGGAGACCTTATCCTCCGCACGTGAAAACATTATGAAAAACTACACATACTTTTATGTTGTAGATAAACCCATACCGATAGAGAGAGGCAGAGAGCAAGCAAAGTAAGCAATTTTAATTAGTTGTAGTTACGCACTGTAATCAATGAGCTTCTAATACATATACCGCTAAATATTCTATCCGGTCCGTACAAGAGAGCACGTTCTGTATTAATATAAGACATCTATTGAAACAGAAGAAAAGATCTATTATTATAGGGGTATCTTTATTTGGGCCAATGGTTTTTAGTTTTAATCTATATATTTTTCAGTCATAGTCCTGTTACGTATCTTATCATTATTAAATATATTCTATTAGTTAATTTGTACACAAGATATGGTTATTGAACCTAAATGTTGCAAGGAATACAATGTTTCCTACAAGCTAGGCACTATTGGAATATAATGATGCCTACAAGCTAGGTATTATTGAACTAAAAGCTACAGAAGATATTGATACCTCCTAGCAAAATAAGTACCGCTAACTACCAATGCTGCCAAACAAATGAACAATAGGTATGGAATACACTGGCCGAACTATATAAACACTAACGAAGTAACGATCGTTACTACTATATGCTTGTATGTATTATATATTGAACTAAAAGCTATATACAGAAAATACTGATGGATTCCTCCAATCTATTATATAAATATTTGAAGATCAAAAGAAGCCACCACGTTCGCCGAGAGGGTCTAGAAATTACCATATTAATCGAAAAAAGAAAAGCTCTTAACCGTTGGATTTTATGAAGATCTAAAGGTCTAGAATTTACCACGTTAATAAAAAAGGAAACTTCTCCACTGTTTAGATTTTATGACATGAAGATCTAACTGCCTATATTAAATAAAAAGCTATATCAAATCCATGTCTCATCCGATTCATTGGTTGATACACATGCTACTCTGACACATGTTAAAAATAGAAATTAAATCTAAGACACATAATTACAAAAAGCAATCGAGACGTAAAGAAACAAAACACATGTATCCGACACTACTGTTGACTCTAACTACAACTCATGTATATTCAGAACTCAGTCTAAAAAAGAACAGTAGAAGGTACACGAAACGGACTCCTCTTCGGACTCGTATATATATTCCCTGCAGTGGTGCACAGAAAACACAAAAAAATGTCCCTTCCAGCAACCCACGGCAAGCACTAGCTCACAAAACCATACTAGACACTCCATCATGGCCTTTCCGACATATACAGCCAAAGAGATCTATCTATTATCGTATACCAGTTTGAGAAGAAAAAAAAGCGACCACATGTTTGCCAAGAGGGCTTAAAAATTATAACATTAATTGTAAAAAAATCTCTTGACCGTTGAATTTTATAAAATCCAACTGTGTATATTAAATCATATTGCCTAATTAAACGAAGAAAAAGAAATCCCAACACACTCGGATTTTATGAACATATAATAGTTCATATTAAATTATATTGTTATGTTAATAACAAAAGAAAAATCATCTATCATTGAATTTTATTAACATTTACTGATCTATAATAAATCATATATTAAATATATAGCAGAATCGGTCGAGAGCCCGTCTGCGTCCATCTCACACATGCATCACGTAGCATTTAGGGCTCTGCCGGCCTTTCCCAGCGCATCGTAGACAATAATGTATGTCTGTATGGTACAGCTTGAACAATAAGACCGCCATGTCCGGCTGGCCCACTCCGCCGCACACTGTCATCACAGCACAATAAACATCATTCAGAGGCAGGCTAACAGCCTCACCTGCCATAGCAGCATCGTGCTCTAATGGTCTATATTAAATCATATCAAATATAAAAGAAAAAAAATCAAACACCAGCTCCGTTGAAACAATATCGTATGTCTCTACCCAGGTGTTAGAGGGGTACTATTTGCGAGACCTATACAACTTGAATAACAAGGCCACCATGTCCGACTTACCCAACGCCCCACACGTTGCCATCACAACATGGTAGGCATCTATAAAACTTATATAGTTGGGGTGCACTCAACTTAATTAACTCCAATTCTCTCTGCATGCAAGTTAGCCACATCATCTCACATTTATTTAAATAAGAGGAAAATAATATTGAGCACCAAGTTAGTTTTGTTAATTATATCACTGTTTTTAGACTCGATCACCTCATCTAAGCCTTTCTAAGTTGTATATGTAACGTGAATTTTTTTGATGATTATCACTCGAGCCTAAATAATATAAAATTTATAGACGATACATGAAAGAACTACAGAAAGTGGTGGAAATAAATAATTTTGGACCTATTAATTGCTTCAACTACTAGTTCTACATACGTCTGTAATTGAAATCAATTCCCTTAAGGGCATGAAAACCTATGGTTGAAATTCAACCAAAATAAAGTTTGGTGTGTTTACTATTTCTGACTACCCTGCGCTGTCTAATTAAGGTGCCTAGCTAGCTTTTCGAATATATCTCTGGTTGCCATGGTCCGTTCACTCGAATGGAAATGCGACCTAACCATCTCTCGGTCGTCCTTGCCTTCGCTTGCTGCCAATGGATTTAAAATATTTTAATTTTTTATCACTATATTGACACAAACAAGGAAATCCTAGTGTTTGGAGAGAAAAATCTCGGAAGATCTCTCTGCTGAGATAAATAAAATACGCGGGCGTGTCAGTCTACTAGACTGGAGTAAACAAAATGAGAGAACACTAACTTTATTCATATTATTAGAAAAATACAAATACAGGTTTTCATTGTACAAGTGCGCTCCATAGCCTGCAGTTGGGCAAATCCGACTCAGACGATGTGTTCTACCGATTCCCGGGGCCTCAGAAAGCTCCCGCCGGGCCTCCTTGACGTGAGGCGACGTTGAAGCGACCGTTGACTATGGGGCCGTAACTATACCACAGTCAACGAGAGGACCGGCCGGCGGCCGCCTGCTTGACGCGAAGCGACGTTGCAGTTAGTGTCCGTGAAGATGATCGTATAGTATACAAACGAGTGGTTGCATGCTGGCCGTATATACATGCTGACCGTATTCTTGTCCAGGACCAGGAGGGCTCGGCCATGTCACGTATATGGGGCCACGTAGGCGCCCGTTGGAGCAGCTAGCTTGCTTCTTCGTCGTCATCCTCGCTTGCGTCCATGTGGGCGTCGCCCGGCAGCCACGGCGACTCCAATACTGCTGCCGCCAGACGTGGTATCATCGTCAAATGCACGAAGTAAACCTGCCCCAAGCCTCTCGTTATGTTCGGTCATTAATCGACAGACCCGGCCCACAACTTGTACAGCCTGTCCGTTAATTGTCCGATGCATGAGGGTTTTGTTGTTGATTTATTTTGGCACACGTGGGGTCACATATGCGCCAGGTAGAAGAACAAGGAGCTTGAACTTGAACAAAACCGCAGTGCATTAATTACTCAGCCATGCACAATCGCTTTTTTTATTTTAATTAATCAGCCTTAACAACTGATCGAGGCTTAAATCTGATCATACATGATACATCGAGTTGGGCCATATTATATTGGCTCCATGTGGAGTTACAAGGGAGCCTACATTCTCCGTTGTGCATTGCCTATCTTCTCACTTTGCGTTGCCCCCAGCCGGTTTTTGAACGCCGAGCCGGGCGTTATACTTCCAGCTTTGAGAAAGCTTGCGGCCTCTGGCCAGGTCCTGGTAGCGTTTAGCTCCATCCCCACCGCGTTTTGTATGCCGCCATCATCTCGCTAGCACAGGGGCAATGGCGAGCTTCTCCTTCTGGGTATGGCAAGGGCTGGCCCTCACAGTACTGGAGGCCGGCTCGCCAAAGCGTCGATGCCAGAGACGCAGATCCCGTTGTGGGCCTGCGGGCTGCGGCGGCGCGCGCCGTAGTTGGGCGATGACGGGCTGCTACCGCTCGAACTCGCGTGTCTTCGTTCCTGCCGCAGCTTCATCAGCTTGGTGCTACACGGCTTTGCTTCGTAGTGAATGTTCCTGCTGGAGATCATAGCAAAAAGAAATAAAACTGACAAGAGACGAAGGTTTAGCAACTGTCATCTCTTGGACGACGTCCGGCGGGAGTTCTTGCATGGACGTTTCCGTTATCTTCGACTCGCAGTGAAGGGACGGCACCGCTTGGCGAATAAATTTTATCAATCAAGTTGCGACCATCTAACTGAAGGGTTTCACAGTTTGAAGCTCTCCGCGGTGGCGTTTGGCACTGCTCCCACTGTAGCACGGCGAAGTACCTTGCAATGCCGATGTTTCATCAACTGAGTCGCGGCCACATAGCTGTCGTGGTGCCTGCCGACTTGATGGAAGGGTTTCACAGCTTGAGGCTCTCCGCGGTGTGGTGCCTCGCACTGCTCCCGTATTGGTGTGAGAGGGATCCTGCAACACTTACATAACAGAAGGGTGTCCCAAATATATGCATATTTAAAAATAAAAATAGCTTCAAAAAACAAGGGGAACAGAGAGAGAAGGGAAAGAGGATTCTTTTACCTTTTTTTTAATGTTGGCCACTTAGTGTTAGCTATATGAGCAATTTAAGATAGGACTGCCAAAGGACTTAGCCGTTGGGCATCACCGAATAACCATAGTGATGGTGGATCAACGGCTTCTGTCGTGAGAGGTGTGCGTGTATGAACGACACTGCTTCCGCTGCTAACTTGAATCCCTTCACTTTGAGTAGCACCACAGCCAGGCTTGCACTCACTAGCGTAGGAGCGTAGGTGTGGCTGAATTGAGGAGGCTAGTTTTGGGATGGAATGGCTGATGGATTCCCATTGCTTTTGCCGAGGGTGGTGAACAGCTACATTCTGCCTTCTGCTTGGCTTCCCATGCATTGATTTTTTTGGGGCCTTGTTATCACTCTTTAGGGTGGCAAGAGGCTGCACACTTAGTGGAGCTTCTGCTGCATCAGGTAGCCCTTTCTTGGTCTTTTCCTATAGTCTTCCCCGAAGAGTGTTGCCCTTTTTATTGGAAAGCGCAAGAGACATGGTCATCTCGCCGCTAAGGAGCAACTCTAGTCATCTTCCCACTGTGCCCAACAGAACAAGCTTGGCAGGCGTTTGTGCTTGTGTGAACGCCACCAGGCAAATTAATGTCATAGCTCCTTCTGGACCAAGCCCTGAGGCAGTCACACCTTATATCGCAGCTGACACTTGAAGCAGGAAGCCACTTTGTGTTTTGTAAAGAAATGGGCACTCGAGTAGTGCAATGAGCGATGCACCCCGGCCATACCACGAGACAAATATTTTTATGCAAAATAAACTTACATTAAGACAAATCTCCCTTTAATTGATGGCGTAGACTGTCAATGTAGGAGGCGACGCTATAACGAGCATTGATGGTAAGGCGCACTCTTACACAAGTACTGCCAATACCGGAGGCCACACCGGAATGACATCGGTGGGGTAGATGCATGCCCAAAGGGGTGTGATGCCACTCCTTGTATTGATAATGTAGAAAGTGATGCCTTGAGGCTATTGGTGAGGTGGACTATCGAGGATTTGTAGCCTCCTTCCACCAGTGTTTCCATCATTGCGGGATAGGGCGCCGGGAAACCATCGGTGAGGTGGATCACTAGAGGACAAGTCATTGCCCCCAGTGTTGTTGGAGAAGACGCTGGGAGATCATCAACGAGCTTGATGAGTGGGGTTGAGCCGTTGCCCCTAGTGTTCTTGGAGAAGAAGTCGGGAGGTCGTCGACGATGTTGATCATTAGGGGGTGAGCCATTGACCCTAGTGTTGAAGAAGACGTCAGGAGGTCATTGCCAAGGTCGATCACTAGAGGGTGAGCCATTGCCTCCAGTGTGGTTGGATAAGATGCCAGGAGTTCATCGGTGAGGTTGATGACTAGGGGTGAACCGTTGCCCCCAATGTTGTTGCAGAAGATGCCGGGAGTTCATCGGTGAGGTCAATCACATGAGGTTGAGCCATTGCCTCCAGTGTTGTTGGAGAAGATGCCGGGAGTCCATCGGCAAGGTTGATGACTAGGGGGCAAACTGTTCCCACTAGTGTTGTTGGAGAAGACACCGGGAGGTTGTCGGCGTGATTGATGACTAGGGGGGGCGTTGCCCCTAGTGTTGTTGGAGTGGACATCGGGAGGTCATCGGCAAGGTTGATGACTAGGGGGTGAGCCGTTGCCCCTAGTCCTACACGCCCTCCTCTTCCTACGCGCCCTCCCCTGTCCTCCTGGGCGCCTTCTCTAGCCGTTGCAGTGGGGACCAGGATGGCGTCGTGCAAGGGGCCAGCAGGGGCCCTAGCCCCTGTGCCGCGTGGATGCCATCTTCCCGTGGTCGTGGTCCTATTCGTTCTCCCCGAGTGGCTCTCCTCAGTGCGGGACACTCTCAAGTTTGAAGGCATAAAGTTCAACGTGCTCGATTTGCGTTTTTACTCCGTTCCAGTTAAATCCCCTTGGTAGAAAGGTCACATTGTGTCTGTCTAGTATGGATCTACAAGGGTGTGTAGATCACATGGCTCAATCCCAAGTTTCATGTGATTGTGTGTGAACACTCCCCATTGGTGCCACTAGTGGGGAGCAGTGTTTCGTATTTTATCTATCATCCTTTTTGTGGGTGATAGATATCCCCTAGAGCCTCATATCATGGATTCCATACATGGGCCACTGGTGGGCCGAGATCGACAGTGTACCAAACCGCAAGGGCAGGATAGCCGATCTAGGCCCAACAGCGGTGTTATGACTTGCACACCAAGATGAAACCCAGAAGATCAGCCGGAAGGCAGTGTAACCGTGCCCAACATAAGGCGGGTTAGGGACCCCTTCATCGCAAGTTACATCTATGCACACAAACCATTGTAACATCAAGAACATTAGGCAATACATCTCGCAACACACAGGATGTAGGGTATTATGCTTTTCGGTGACCCGGACCTGTATAAACCCTCGTGTTCATCTCGCTTTGGGCGAACCATCGAGCTACGTGTCGATCCAGCCCCTATAAGAAAAGAACCACGTGAGGCATCCCATGGTGTACTGCCGGTACCAAACACCGACACTTTTGCAATATGTTCTACTAAAAAATGTTGACGCTGCTTAAGTAACAATATTTTACATCATTTTATATAGTTTTTCAATGATTTAATGCGTCAACTATATCTTTCACTAACGATTTATCACCTATTATTATGGATTTTGCAATATTTTCTTGGAGAAATTCTATTTATATTTATTACAGGTTTTAGGCCTATTTTTCGCGAAATTCATCATAATCTACCTCGGGTGAGAAAAGACCTTCAAGACGGTGTTTTCATGGAGCTGGTGATCAAAGAGAGGCTTGGGTGACTCAAGCCTTCCTCTGTGTTAGTCAAGGCTTTCCAAGATCAGTAACTTTGTGAAAGATATCAAGAGCTACCAGAATATAGAAGAATATTCTAAGAAAGCACTTCAAATAAAGTCAAGACTAGAAGACTTCGTCAACTCTCGGATAATATCGAAGATTCCAGAATCCCAAGAGTCCAAGAACCCTCGTACAAGTATTTCTTAGGCGGCAAGTCAAGTCTCCACGAAAGATGGAAACGCACGGCCGAAGGAGAGTCCAGGGTCGGCCGAGCTTGGGCCCTGTGGTCGGCCGACCCCCCTTCCTTAAGTCAGTTTCCGATTCCTTTTTCACCACGTCTTCTCCAAGGTATAAATAGCTAGTATAGGCCCCGAGACGAGGTATCCAATTCATTATCAAGGCGTGAAGACGGCAACAAGAGGGACCACAACTAGAGGAGAGTAGAGGGTCGAGTTTCTAGTCCAGGATTAGAGTTTTTTTAGTTCCCAGGAGTAATTAGAGATCCTACGCGCTCTTCTAATTACTTTGTTCTAGAGGTCTAATTGTATCATCAAGAGAAGGTATGATCATGGCTGTAATCTTGATACAATTACTTAATGAAGCATTGTTCTTGTCTATTTATCAAATTTTTGTTCTAATTATGCATGTTCTAGTTCTAATTAGATTTAGATCTAGATGCCTGTTGATTAGATCATGTTATTAAGGGTGTTATTCATCTAGCGATCTTGATCTTTGATCTAGTTTACTAGTAGTATAGTTGAAGTTGCTAGTTCTTGTAATCATGGTGATTAAAGGTTCTAGTTTTCTCTAATTATGTTATTAGACCATAATAGGTAGGGAGATGCGCGTTGTTTGTTTACGTGCCTGTTGAAAGCTTTTTGTCGATTACGTGGTTACTAGTGACAGTGGAGCCGGGGAAAGGTTAAGCCGATATAGGGGATTAGATTATATGATCTTGATTTAATTATGCTATGATGAATATGCTTGAGCTTGCTTGTTTACCTTGAGCTACTAGTTATCTCGCTGCTTTAATCTAGTTGTGATGCCCGTTATTGTATATGCTTTGGATCCGATTAGAGCTTGATTAGAGCTAATTAATACCCTTTGATTAGTCCTCTAATTATGATCTAATTGTTTATCATATTTATGTACTTAGTTAATCTTTATTCTAAGTTTAGATTAGGATTAAGGATTGGTTTAGAGTTATATTAGAAACCCTTTTACACCCTTAAGGTTTTCCATAAACTTAAGTTAATTAGTTCTCGTTAGTTCGTTCCTTGGATTGACAAAACATATGATACTCATCCTGGGGAAAAGCTACACACGATATTGTCGCTTGCAGTATAAGGTTTGCCGTGCGTAAGTGACGTCAACAAAAAACTAGTCCCAAACCTAGTGCTATATCTTTTTCTTAGGTCTTGTTCATCATGCCTCGCCATGGTGCCAATGATTCCAGTGAGAGTGGTGAAGAGCCTCAAGGAGAACTACTACCTAACTCACCACCTCGTCGCAATCCATCACGCAAGCCAGTCTCCAAAGGCAAAGTATTAGCTCAGTCTTCTTCTCAAGTATAGAGAAAAAAGGTCACTACCAAGAAGAAGTCCGTGTCGGCATATGACAGTGAAACTGATATTGAATCTCCTTCTTCCGATGCTGACCTCATATCCAATCTTGTATTGATCGACTGACCCTGTGTGCAAAGATCACAACGTCTAGTTCCTTGGTACCCAACCTAAAGGGAAGCTTGAAAGGATGAGGGATGAAAGGTTTCGCATAGGGGTGTAATCGGATCGGATACGGATGGATATTACCAATACCGTATTTGTTTTCATATTTTTCCTTCGAATTCGGATAGGATACGGATATTAGTAGTTGGTGTCGGATAAGACTTAGATGGACATCGACATCATATATATCCAACTTTCATTATTCGGATATGGATATAAATCGAATACGGATCACTAAATTTTTGGACTCAGATACGGCCAGATCTCAACCCTTCTAAACTGACCCGGACTCAAATACAGACGGATAATATCTGCACCGTTTACACCCATAGTCTCGCAATCCTCTACTTCGTAAGAAGGAAATCTTCATCAATGATCCTCGCTTTCACACTCCTTTGCACATGGAGTTCTATCAGAATGTGCAGGGAAGAAATCAGAAGGTGATTGGACAAAAGTATATTGATTGGGAAGGTTGCCACAAGATTAATTATCCTCATCTCGACCAAGCTCTTGATGCTTTGGAGCACCATGGCCTGCGGCATATTATGATGTTCAAGTGTAACTGGAATGAGGAAGTCATTGCATAGTTCTATTCCACTCTCTAGATCACCAAAGCTGATAAGGAAGCTGGCACTCCTCCTTATTTGAACTTTCTTCTCAAGGCATTCCCTATCGATGCAGTTATGACAAGTTTGCCAAGATTCTTGGATTTTGACAAGCATGATCTCAGAAAGAAATATCTACATGATTTTGAATTCCCAACTCAAAACTTTGTGAGTGCCATGCACTACAATACAAAAGATCATCTTTGGGAACTTGCATATATGATGACTTTCTATCGCTACCTCACCCTCTTTTTTAGGCAAACTCTTCTTCCAAAGGGAGGTAATGACCAGCGTGTGCTTTCTTACAATCAAGACATTGTCCTGTACTTCCATCCCAAGTCCAAGTACACTTTCAGCTGCTTTGATCTTATTTGGAGAGAGATTATCAATATCTCTTGGGATCACTCTTCTCCCTCACTCTCCACTCTCTTGAGCTCAAATCCTCCATTGTTTGTGAGTGTGAGTTGGTGAGATCTTAAGAGAGCATTGAAGACTCCATGTTCATCCTCCTATCTCTCTCTTGTTCTTTGTGAGCTTTGGTGAATCATGGAGCAATCTTGGTGCGTGGACTTGTTACTCTTGGAGTTTGGTGCTCCTAGACAGCTAGACGTCGCCCATTGAAGCATCTATCTCATGTGGATTGCTCTGGGAAGTTTGTAATCTCCTCTCTTTGAGCATCATACAAAGTACCTCTCCACCGGTCTTGGTGATTAGGGAGAAGAGAATAAGGTCGTGAGCCGAAGCCCTTTGTGGGTTCCTCAACAACGAGGACGTAGGGATGCATTTGTGGTGTGCCCGAACCTCAGGATAAATCCTTTTCTCGTGTGCTCTCTTGTGGCACCTTGTGTTCTTCGAGTTCATATTGTTCTTGAGCATACTTATCTTGTTTTGGCAAAGTTTGGTGTGAATCTCTCTTGTGTGGAGGTATCAAGCCAAGACCTTCTTAGATCTCCAAGAACAAGTCTCCAGGAACCTCTAGAAAGTTTCCGTATCAAATTTACTAGAGTAGATTTAGAGATCATTTCAGATTGTCTCTTCCTCATCGGTGACACCGATGCGCATAGGATCCACCGGTTCGTCCAGTGTAACCGGTCCGCACCAGTACAACTGATGGGCTACTGATTTTGGTTCAAGTTTGTGTAAGTTTTTAGGATTGCCTATTTACCCTTCCTCCCTCTAGGAAACTTTCAATCACAAAATTTTTGGGAGTTACATATAATATAGCACATAGGGATATAATATTGTCACTAATAATATAAGCCATGCATACAATAGTTACAAAAGTGGTTTGTCAAAGCTAATGCTCGACATAGCTGCTACCCACTGTTTATGCAATGTTCCATTATTGTGCACACACCGCCAACATGTATCATACTGGCATGTAATGGCCCAATAAGCCAACGGGAGGAGAAGAGGCAGGAGCGAGTAGTACGGTACCCCGAACACTAGGCTTGAAATGCATGCAGGTAGCGAATTTTAGAACCACCGAATCAAATGCTTAACCACACGAATCTCCCATTACCTTATGGTATATATCACATCCACTATTTATAGAAATGCTGTCCATCTATAAAAAGGTGTGCAACTTAGTATAATCCCAGACCAACATCGTCTTGTTGAGTTACGATTGTCTCCCAACCATTCAATTGTTAGAAAAAATTGTTTGCCATGGCCAAGATCCTCCTACTTGTATCCTTGTTGTTGTATATCACCATTGCAGAAGCTGCTCCAATACCAGCGGAATGGAGTGCCACCGCTAGCAAGTCCATCAACGCTATGAAATTGAAGCTCGCTAAGGCTCTCGATGAAGTCATCCTTGCTGCCCCACCACCCAAAAGGTCAGAAGTCAAAAAGGCCACGACAGGGCACATGAAAACCATTGACACCCTTCTCGCTAAGGCCCGTGCCACAGGAGATGAGAAGAAAGCTATTAGAATTGCTAGTTCCTATGAGGAAGCTGCTGACCTTGTCATTGCTGCCCCGCCAGCTCAGAAGTTTGACGCAATGGAAAGCACCTTCTCTATGGCAGCTACGCCAGATCCAACAAAATGCCCCACCGTTGACAAGGCCTTTTGTGAGACACACTCCAAAATCAAGAAGGCCCAAGAAGAAGTCATAGCTGCTGCCCCACCAGCCAAAGCGAAAGAAATTAAAGATGCGGTAATAGCTCAAGGATTTGCTATGGGACAAGCTATCAGCAAGGCCTATACAACAGGAGATGAGAGAAAAATTGCATTAGTTCTTGGTGACTACAACAATGCTGCCGATGCGGTCATTGGATCTCCCCCTGCTGAAAAATATGAAGCAATGGAAGGGGCCTTCACTGCTGCTGCTCGTGCCAGCAAGGCATAGTACGACCCACTCTACTGTATTAAAAGTTCATTTCCCTTCAGTTTAAATTCTTTTTTCACTATCCTCGCTCATTCTTGTAATAATAAAGCCGCCTTCGAATATGCCAAACTAGCCCCGGGCTGCATGTATTAGCATGCAATCCGGCACTGTAATGCCTGGAACTTGATTGTAATCTCTATCTCTGTTTTTAATTCATGTTCTTGCTGATTGTAATCTCTGAATTTGTATCTAAATTTATTTTCCATATTTTTATTATGGCACATAATAAAAAACTCCTTAAATTTATATCTAAATTTCTTATATTTTCTATTATATGATAGATAATCTACAATAACCCTTGAAATTTGTATCTAAATTGGCCACTTATTGCATTGTTATATATGAATTAGAAACAGATGAACCAGCATCTAAAATTGCCAACATATGCTCCTTTTGTCTCAAAATAACAATTGTTTTAGCAAAATTTCTGACAATCTATTAGTGTTGGTAGACAAAGTGTCTTTGGTTAATAGATCCATCTTTCTCTTATTTGGCATTTGCATGCATGCATGGCTTAAATTTTCTTCTTAGAAAATAAATGGCTACAACATCAATTATTATGGTCAAATTTTGAATCTTAAAAGTTATTATGTGATGAAGGAACTGCTATTTAAGTAATAAACCACATATGTTTTAAATTACTAATTTCTATCATTATTAAATTCATCCACTATTTTTTAACATGCATGTATCCTAATACGGGTTGGACTAATTAGAGGCTCCTTTTGGAGCCTCCACGTTAATATTCATCGGACATGCTATTAAAAAAGATAAAGTCAAGAAATTCTCACAAAAATCAGAAAAATCCAGTTGTCCATCATGTAGATCTAATAATAATAGCCATTAGACATGCTTTTAAAAAAGACAAATTCAAGAAATTCTCACAAAAATCAGAAAAATCCGGTTGTCCATCATGTAGCTCTAATAATAATAGCCATTAGAAGTTTCTAAACAATTACCCACCATGCCATTATGGAAGATGAGATAAAATAACCCCTTAAATTTACATAAAAATTAAGCATCATGCCATTATAAAACATGAAATAAAATACCCTCCTAAATTTATATAAAAATAACCCATCGTGCCATTATGAATACAAATTAAGATATCTCCTAAATTAACAAATAACTTACCCTCCATGCCATTATGAAAGATGAAATAAATTATCCTCCAAATTTACGGATAAATTACTCACCATGCCATTTTAAAAAATGAATAAATTGCATATATGTTACCCTATATGCCATCATCAAAGATAAATTAGAATTATTTCTATATTTGCATATAAATTATCCAAAATACCATTATAAATGATGAATTAAATTAATTACATCTAACATTACTAAGAATTTGTAGGATCAACTTTAGCGACCAGAGGGGGGTGAATGGTCGGAACCAAAAATCACGCCCAAAAACATACCCCTCTAAAACGGCGTTCAGTGTCGGCCACTGGGAGGCTACACACCCAATAAAGCGCAGCAAACACTCACACAAACGGTCCCCTTGAAAACACCCACGAGAAAGGACACAAGAGGCACCAAAACCCGCAGACGCAGCACACGTGGAACGGTCCGGTGTGGGACATCGGACGGTCCGGCATGCGTCGGACGGTCCAACGTGACCAGCCGGACGGTCCGGCGTTAAGCCAGCCACGAGGTCAAAGGCACAACCCAGCGCCTAGTCGTAAACGTCGGACAGTCCGACATCGAGCACCGGACGGTCCGACGAACGTCGGACAACAGGGCCCGAGCACGGCCAAACAAGCGCTCATGCAAACGCAAGCGTCAGACGGTCCGGTGTGTGATGCCGGACGGTCCGACATGCGTCGGATGGTCCAGCGTATTACGCCGGACGGTACGGCGTGTACGAAAACGCGAGGCCAAGCCCGAGACAGCCTTTCGGGAAAACCAAATCCAACCATACTTCACGAAATGAACCCCAATCTTCCCCAAACCATGAAGACACCGAATAGAGTTTGTTAGTAGGCTATCCCAAAAGAAATCCCCGAAAAGGAATCACCAAATCTCACGAATTTCTACCGGACCAAGGCGATGAAGGTTGGAAGCTCAAGAACACTAAGGACACCAAAACTTCCCGATTCAATCCGCTGCAAGTCTTCGAGTGAAACCTGAGGATTCTAATGAAGACTTGAACGCAGCACAGAGAGAATCAAAAGCCCAACCCTTGGAAAACACAAACACCGCAAAAGCCAAGGATTGGAAAGCCAAAACCAACACAAAGAAGGGGGGTGGAGAGGAATCAACTCATGGACGAAATTAGCACAAGGAAAAGCTTTTATTTCATCCAACTAGAGTGATTACAGAGTCTCGATCATAGCCTACCGCCCTTCATCCTTCTCACTAGATGGTCCTAGACTAAGTGGGGATTAATTAGCCTCCTAATCTAGTCTCTCTTCACAATAAGCACTTGGCTGCTCACAAAGCTCTCTCCAAATGACCAAGTGGGAGAAGCTTAGCCCCAATGGGCTGCCCACCTTGGTATTGAAGGCCATGGGAATAATGACCTGAGACGACGCTTACCCCTACACTTAACCAGACGACTCAACGCCCGTAGGGGCAAAACTGGAAAAGATACATAGGAGATTTCATCCGACAATCCTCGTGGCTTTGGAGTGTTGCTTAGCTTCTACGCAACCGCGCGATGTCCACCACGCGTCCGACGGAGACTTTTAGGGTTTCTATCTTATCTGAGCCTCTGGCAACCCAAATAAGGCAGTGATGATTTTGAGGCCCAAACCATCGAAACCAGCATGCACAACAGGAAAATAGACTACTTCCGTCGGAAGAATTAACTCCCGTCGGCTTTTAGGGTTGCCGATGGGCGACAGCCGTCGGCCAGGCTCCCAGCCGACGGGAGTTAACTTAACTCTAGTCGGCTTGGTGTCTGGCCGACGGGAGTTAGCCAGGGCCCGTGACTTAATCCAACCGGCCAGGCCGGCCCCTCTCTCTCTTTGCTTCACTCTCTCCCTCGCTCACCTCACGCGCCGCCGTCGCCACACACTTTACCACGCGCGCGCCGCCGGCACTGCACCATACCGCGATGCCGATGCCCCCCGCTCTGGCTCCCCTGGCCCGTCCGGCCACCCCTCCCCTCCCCCCCTCCCCGCTTCAGCTCCTCCGTCCGGCGTTCCCGCTCCAGTTCCTCCGACGCATCCGCGCCCTTCCCTGGCCTTGTCGCCTCTCGGGTCGGCGCCCTTGCCCCAATGCCTCCCCTACCGGCGCCGCTCCCCGGCGCGTCGCCACCAGCCCGCTTGGCCCGCGCCACTCCGCTGGCCGCCAGCAGCCGGGCCCAAGCCCCTGCACATCCCCGGCCGACCGTTGGCTGCCGCGCCGGCCCCTGCCCCCGGCCACCGCTCCGTCTCCCGCTCCACCTAGGGTTCTACTTCGACTCGAAATCACCAAGTGAGTAAGAGACCGTGGCGTCACAATTTTTGTATGAAATATTGCTTATTCTCGTCGGTTGTTGCACGGATTCCGCCGACGGGAGTTAATTTAATGTGATTAGAGTTTGTTTTATATTATTGATAATGATTAGTGTAAATACACTATATGATGATGGATACTGTTAGTTAATTTTAACATGGTTAGTGTTAGTTTTGTTTGGTTGAGGATTGATTGGTAGCTATAAATATATGGCATGCATGATTGGGGGTAGTTTTATATTGTGAAGTCTAATGCTAGTTACTTGAAACGTTGATTAAAGTTAGTATTGTGTAGTTAGCTAGCAGTAGCATGATTACATGTTGTTTACATATTTTATTACTATTGTTGTTGCTCTAACATGTAAAATATCAATAATACTCCTGTTTCATTTATGTTTCCTTTAATCATACATTGCACGCAGTTAGGGTTTTGAAACCTATGCATCACCCGTTTCGGACCGGGTGAGATGTGCCGGTCTGGAATTGTACCTTTTTTGGACAGCCTCGGGGTGGCCGATAGAGTGTGGTGTTTATGATGGCCCTGGAGTGCTGAGGCAAAATTTCGGGGGCATAACCTTGTTGTTCTCCACTGCACCAAATCGGGCATGCAGATGGAGAGCAGTGGGGTTATGCTGCCGAAATTTTGCATGAGCACTTTAGGCTCATCATAATAAACACACACTCTATCGGGTGCCCTTGGGTGGGTTTAGGACATATCAATTACATATAGATGTAGGGCCGTGATGTGTATAGATGGACGTTTCTTAAGAAATGTGTTGCATCGAACAATATGTAGCTACAAGCATGGGTGATGACTATGGGTGGATGTACGCTGGTTGGAAGAAGGGCAGGTCTCACACAAAGGAATGGTTTGAGAAGACTCAGCAGTTTGTGGACCATGCTTACTAAAAGCCACCACACGGCGTGATTAAATGCCCATGCAACAAATGCCAGAACATGGTGGCCTATGACAAGAACCAAGTCACGCTACACCTATGCAAGAATGGGTTCGTGCCAGGATATGACGAATGGCATTTCCACGGCGAGTCACACAGTAGAGTATCAACACAGATGGAAGTGGATGACGGTGAAGACGTTGATAGGTTGGATCAGATGCTTGATGATCTGCAACCAGAGTTTAACCTAGATCGTGAAGATCCGCCTACAAAAGAGGTTCAGGAATTATTTGAACTCCTCCAAGCCTTAGAATATCCTCTACACGGACAGACAACGGTTACAGTCCTCCAGTTTGTGACCCATCTAATGGGCATCAAGTCGAAGTTTGCTTTCTCAGGCAATTGTTATAAGGCAATTGTAGACCTGATTTGTGATGTTCTTCTTGCCGATCACAAGGTGCCTAAAGACATGTACCGGTCAAAGAAATTGATAAAGGCTCTTGGAATGCCGTATGAGAGGATCGATGTGTGCCCGGACAACTGCATGCTATTTTGGAAGGATCGTGAGAAAGAAGAGAAATGCTTGAAGTGTGGCAAGTCGAGGTACATAGAGGTGGTAAATGAAGATGGGGAGAAGGTGAGCACAAAGAGGGCACATAAGCAGCTTCGATGGATGCGTCTCAGTCCTAGACTAAAACGTTTGTTCCTGGCTAGGAGAATTGCTGAGCGCATGAGGTGGCGCAAAAATCGTAAGGGTCGGGCCGATGGGTTAATGGTGCATCCATCGGATAGCGATGCGTGGAAGGCCCTAGACAGCTTTGATCCAGATTTTGCTAGTGATGAGAGGAATGTTCATATTGGGCTGGCGACAGACGGTTTCATGCCTTTCAATATGACCGCAGCGTCGTACTCATGTTGGCCTATCTTCGCCATCCTGTACAACCTTCCACCTGATCTTTGCATGAAGGATGAGTTCATGATCCTATGCCTCATCATACCTAGGCCTGAGCATCCTGGCATAAAACTCAATGTGATGCTGGAACCATTGATTGAAGAGTTGAAAGAGCTTTGGGCAGGAGTGGAAGCGTATGACACTTACAAGAAGCAGAAATTCAAACTTCGGGCTGCGTATTTGTGGTCCATACATGATTTTCTAGCGTATGGGATCTTTGCTGGGTGGAGAGTTAATGGAAGGCTAGCATGCCCTATTTGTGGAAAAGAAACAGACTGTTTTCGGCTCAATGCTGGTGGCAAGTATTGTTACTTCGATTATCATAGGTGTTTTCTTCCTTTGGACCACCCCTTCAGGCTCCAGGCACAGGAGTTTAGGAAGGACACCGTTGTCACGAAGGGACCACCACAGCGCCGCGATGGGTGGAAATTGCAGAAGAGCTTAGTAAACTGTTCACAAACAATGCTGGAGATGGGTTCGTAGGTTTCGGTGAGACACATAATTGGACTCACAAATGTGGCATGTGGGAACTCTCTTACATGAGGGCATTGATTCTACCGCACAACATCGACGTAATGCACCAAGAACGCAATGTGTGTGTAGCCCTATTTGACACCATTATGGATTTCGGAGGCTCTAAAAAAGATAATTTCAAGGCCCGAGTTGACTTAGCTGAGATATGTAACCGTCCGACTCTTGAGCTAAGAGAAAATGGAGGGAGACCATGTTCTAAATTTTCCTTGAAACCCAATGAACAAAGAGATGTGATGTGGTGAATGAAAGAATTAAAATTCCCTGATGGTTATTTTGCGGGGTTCAGAAGATATGTGAATATGAAAATAATGAAGATAAATGGGTTAAAAAGCCATGATTACCACATAATGATGGAACGACTCATCCCAGTAATGTGCTGTGATTACATTAATGATGAAGTATGGAAAGCGATAGCTGAACTAGCTATTTCTATAGGCAGCTTTGTGCTAAAGAAATCTCAAAAGAGATGATGGAGAAACTAGAGGAATCGATACAAGTGCTTCTTTGCAAGTTGGAAAAATATTCCTAACGGGTTTCTTCAATCCTATGCAGCATCTTCTAATCCATCTCCCATATGAAGCAAAGGTAGGTGGGGCAGTGCATTATAGGTGGATGTTTTTCATCGAAAGAATGTTGAAGAAGATTAAATCAATGGTGGGCAACAAGGCAAGGGTTGAAGGCTGTATAGCAGAAGAGTGGAAACTTAAGGAGATAGCTTTCTTGACTAGTGGTTACCTTGCAGAAGAGCACAATGTATTTGGCCAGAACCCAACCCCTTCACGAGGTTCGTCGTGCTACGGAGCATGTCAGGCGCCATCCTTCTCTCCTCAGTGAATCTTTCCCTCTTCATCGCCTCAGTTCATCGCCACCTCCATCTCATCTAGTTCTTGCATGCAGAGCCGTGCGCCATTCCCGCCATCCGGTTCGTCATCGTCGTGCACCGCAATCCCACAGTACCTGCCATCGATAAGCCCCGGTGAACTTCGCCCGTGCATGGAACACACAGACGACGCACCGCCGTGGCCTCTAACCCTCTGTATCATCATCGCCACCGTCTCATCTCTGGTCCCCGTGCAGATCCGACGCCACCGCCATCCATCGGTTCGCCGCCGCCTCACAACGCCGTCTATCTATCTCTGTCATCAAGAGCCCCACGGTAAGCTTTGCCCACACGTGGGACACAAAGAGTACATGTACCTGGACCCCGGTTCCCCTCCCTTCACCCTGCCGCCGTCTCACCCATCTCCCTTTGTGCACAGCCACGAGCCGCCACCACCGTCTGACATCGTCGAGCCGCCGCCGATCCTGCACCCTTGTCTTGGACCTGTGAGCCGAGGTGAGAAACCCCTAAAATCCTTTCCCATACTCCGTTTGCCCTTCCGCCGCCGGGAATTGCTCACCGTCGCAAGGAATAGCGCCGCCGTCGCTCTAGACCGTCGCGCGCACCCGTAGGCCCTCTCCCCGCCACCGAAAAGCCCATGGGTGGACTCCCTAGCCCGCAGCGAAGCTCCCTGACCACGCCTACTCGCTCCTGAGCCGCCGACGCACCCAATTGCGTGCACGCCGGCGCTCTGCCGCCGCAATCCAGGGGCGGCGCTGCCCTGTTCCGACGCCCAAGCCGCGCACCTGTCCCTGGCCGTTCGATGAGGATCCGATGGGCAGAGATCAATTAGAGGCCAAGTCAACAAGTCAATACCGGTCAACCCTGCCACTTTTGCTAAAGAGACCCCGTATTTTATGGAAATCAACCCGCGGTCCCTGATTTTTAGGGTTTTGACCCTGCCGCCTCAAATCTATTTACAAACGTGCCCCTGCTCTACCTGTTTAACTCCATAACCCCTGTATCTTCTCTGTTTTACATCTAGGTCCTTCAAAACTAATACCAGGACCCCTGGAAGTATTATTTTAACTACAAATAGACCCCTGGAACTTATATATTCCATATTTTATTCGTTATAGTTCCGTTTAATGCGATTCTTGAACCGTTAGACTCATAGCGATGCATATAATAGTTTTATGTAGTGTTTGTACATGCTTGGTGTACTGGTTTAGCTTATTTGTATATGTTTGCTTGCATGCTTAGTGTGAATGTGGTGCCACGATTGCTACGTGTAGACGGGGAGCAACCTGTAGATACGGAGAATCAAGTTCGTGATGAGCCTAAGCAGTTATGTTTTGGTTAAAGGCAAGTGTCCCTGATCCTATGTCCTATTCACTTTAATTCACCGCCCTTTAATTAATCTACTGCTCCTATTAAGGTTTTCCTAGCTACTTTGTCCATATTGAAACCTTTGGGGAAAGGGCTGTGATGTTTAGCTTTGCTTACGCTCAACTCATGTTAATCATGTAAACTTGATGTTATTTTAATTACTACTATCACTATGATTAAAACTGGCTTTTTAGCAACATGGAACTGGGGACCTGGTCACACGGCGTTGTGCACCCAGTGTTTCTCCACCCTAAGGGCTGGTTCGCCGAGCGACCTTCCAGGACTTTTAGTGCAACCACATGAGACTGTATGGGCAGTCCTTAGCTGACTAACTAGGTGAACTAGCTGACTAACTGCTTTCTACTAGAGTAGAACTCGAATGGATTGTTAATGAACAAAAATATTAAATATACCGCTAAATATTCTATCCGGTCCGTACAAGAGAGCACGTTCTGTATTAATATAAGACATCTATTAAAACAGAAGAAAAGATCTATTCTTATAGGGGTATCTTTATTTAGCCCAATAGTTTTTAGTTTTAATCTATATATTTTTCAGTCATAGTCCTGTTACGTACCTTGTCATTATTAAATATATTCTATTAGTTAATTTGTACACAAGATATGGTTATTGAACCTAAATGTTGCAAGGAATACAATGTTTCCTACAAGCTAGGCACTATTGGAATATAATGATGCCTACAAGCTAGGTATTATTGAACTAAAAGCTACAGAAGATATTGATACCTCCTAGCAAAATAAGTACCGCTAACTACCAATGCTGCTAAACAAATGAACATTAGGTATGGAATACACTGGCCGAACTATATAAACACTAACGAAGTAACGATCGTTACTACTATATGCTTGTATGTATTATATATTTAACTAAAAGCTATATACAGAAAAATACTGATGGATTCCTCCAATCTATTATATAAATATTTGAAGATCAAAAGAAGCCACCACGTTCGCCGAGAGGGTCTAGAAATTACCATATTAATCGAAAAAAGAAAAGCTCTTAACCGTTGGATTTTATGAAGATCTAAAGGTCTAGAATTTACCACGTTAATAAAAAAGGAAACTTCTCCACTGTTTAGATTTTATGACATGAAGATCTAACTGCCTATATTAAATAAAAAGCTATATCAAATCCATGTCTCATCCGATTCATTGGTTGATACACATGCTACTCTGACACATGTTAAAAATAGAAATTAAATCTAAGACACATAATTACAAAAAGCAATCGAGACGTAAAGAAACAAAACACATGTATCCGACACTACTGTTGACTCTAACTACAACTCATGTATATTCAGAACTCAGTCTAAAAAAGAACAGTAAAAGGTACACGAAACAGACTCCTCTTCGGACTTGTATATATATTCCCTGCGGTGGTGCACAGAAAACACAAAAAAATGTCCCTTCCAGCAACCCACGGCAAGCACTAGCTCACAAAACCATACTAGACACTCCATCATGGCCTTTCCGACATATACAGCCAAAGAGATCTATCTATTATCGTATACCAGTTTGAGAAGAAAAAAAAGCGACCACATGTTTGCCAAGAGGGCTTAAAAATTATAACATTAATTGTAAAAAAATCTCTTGACCGTTGAATTTTATAAAATCCAACTGTGTATATTAAATCATATTGCCAAATTAAACGAAGAAAAAGAAATCCCAACACACTCGGATTTTATGAACATATAATAGTTCATATTAAATTATATTGTTATGTTAATAACAAAAGAAAAATCATCTATCATTGAATTTTATTAACATTTACTGATCTATAATAAATCATATATTAAATATATAGCAGAATCGGTCGAGAGCCCGTCTGCGTCCATCTCACACATGCATCACGTAGCATTTAGGGCTCTGCCGGCCTTTCCCAGCGCATCGTAGACAATAATGTATGTCTGTATGGTACAGGTTGAACAATAAGACCGCCATGTCCGGCTGGCCCACTGCGCCGCACACTGTCATCACAGCACAATAGACATCATTCAGAGGCAGGCTAACAGCCTCACCTGCCACAGCAGCATCGTGCTCTAATGGTCTATATTAAATCATATCAAATATAAAAGAAAAAAAATCAAACACCAGCTCCGTTGAAACAATATCGTATGTCTCTACCCAGGTGTTAGAGGGGTACTATTTGCGAGACCTATACAACTTGAATAACAAGGCCACCATGTCCGACTTACCCAACGCCCCACACGTTGCCATCACAACATGGTAGGCATCTATAAAACTTATATAGTTGGGGTGCACTCAACTTAATTAACTCCAATTCTCTCTGCATGCAAGTTAGCCACATCATCTCACGTTTATTTAAATAAGAGGAAAATAATATTGAGCACCAAGTTAGTTTTGTTAATTATATCACTGTTTTTAGACTCGATCACCTCATCTAAGCCTTTCTAAGTTGTATATGTAACGTGAATTTTTTTGATGATTATCACTCGAGCCTAAATAATATAAAATTTATAGACGATACATGAAAGAACTACAGAAAGTGGTGGAAATAAATAATTTTGGACCTATTAATTGCTTCATCTACTAGTTCTACATACGTCTGTAATTGAAATCAATTCCCTTAAGGGCATGAAAACCTATGGTTGAAATTCAACCAAAATAAAGTTTGGTGTGTTTACTATTTCTGCCTACCCTGTGCTGTCTAATTAAGGTGCCTAGCTAGCTTTTCGAATATATCTCTGGTTGCCATGGTCCCTTCACTCGAATGGAAATGCGACCTAACCATCTCTCGGTCGTCCTTGCCTTCGCTTGCTGCCAATGGATTTAAAATATTTTAATTTTTTATCACTATATTGACACAAACAAGGAAATCCTAGTGTTTGGAGAGAAAAATCTCGGAAGATCCCTCTGCTGAGATAAAATAAAATACGCGGGCGTGTCAGTATACTAGACTGGAGTAAACAAAATGAGAGAACACTAACTTTATTCATATTATTAGAAAAATACAAATACAGGTTTTCATTGTACAAGTGCGCTCCATAGCCTGCAGTTGGGCAAATCCGACTCAGACGATGTGTTCTACCGATTCCCGGGGCCTCAGAAAGCTCCCGCCGGGCCTCCTTGACGTGAGGCGACGTTGAAGCGACCGTTGACTATGGGGCCGTAACTATACCACAGTCAACGAGAGGACCGGCCGGCGGCCGCCTGCTTGACGCGAAGCGACGTTGTAGTTAGTGTCCGTGAAGATGATCGTATAGTATACGAACGAGTGGTCGCATGCTGGCCGTATATACATGTTGACCGTATTCTTGTCCAGGACCAGGAGGGCTCGGCCATGTCACGTATATGGGGCCACGTAGGCACCCGTTGGAGCAGCTAGCTTGTTTCTTCGTCATCATCCTCGCTCGCGTCCATGTGGGCGTCGCCCGGCAGCCACGGCGACTCCAATACTGCTGCCGCCGGACGTGGTTTCATCGTCAAATGCACGAAGTAAACCTGCCCCAAGCCTCTCGTTATGTTCGGTCATTAATTGACAGACACGGCGCACAACTTGTACAGCCTGTCCGTTAATCATCCGATGCATGAGGGTTTTGTTGTTGATTTGTTTTGGCACACGTGGGGTCACATATGCGCCAGGTAGAAGAACAAGGAGCTTGAACTTGAACAAAACGGTGGTGCATTAATTACTCAGCCATGCACAATCACTTTTTTTATTTTAATTAATCAGCCTTAACAACTGATCGAGGCTTAAATCTGATCATACATGATACATCGAGTTGGGCCATATTATATTGGCTCCATGTGGAGTTACAAGGGAGCCTACATTCTCCGTTGTGCATTGCCTATCTTCTCACTTTGCGTTGCCCCCAGCCGGTTTTTGAACGCCGAGCCGGGCGTTATACTTCCAGCTATGAGAAAGCCTGCGGCCTCCGGCAGGTCCTGGTAGCGTTTGGCTCCATCCCCATCCGCACAGGGGCAATGGCGAGCTTCTCCTTCTGGGTATGGCAAGGGCTGGCCCTCACAGTACTGGAGGCCGGCTCGCCAAAGCGTTGATGCCAGAGACACAGATCCTGTTGTGGGCCTGCGGGCTGCGGCGGCGCGCGCCGTAGTTGGGCGATGATGGGCTGCTACCGCTCGAACTCGCGTGTCTTCGTTCCTGCCGCAGCTTCGTCAGCTTGGTGCAGCTAACTGCACGGCTTTGCTCCGTAGTGAATGTTCCTGCTGGAGAGCATAGCAAAAAGAAATAAAACTGACAAGAGACGAAGGTTTAGCAACTGTCATCTCTTGGACGACGTCCGGCGGGTGTTCTTGCACGGACGTTTCTGTTATCTTCGACTCGCAGTGAATGGACGGCACCGCTTGGCGAATAAATTTTATCAATCAAGTTGTGACCATCTAACTGAAGGGTTTCACAGTTTGAAGCTCTCCGTAGTGGCGTTTGGCACTGCTCCCACTGTAGCACGGCGAAGTACCTTGCAATGCCGATGTTTCATCAACTGAGTCGCGGCCACATAGCTGTCGTGGTGCCTGCCGACTTGATGGAAGGGTTTCACAGCTTGAGGCTCTCCGCGGTGTGGTGCCTCGCACTGCTCCCGTATTGGTGTGCGAGGGATCCTGCAACACTTACATAACAGAAGGGTGTCCCAAATATATGCATATTTAAAAATAAAAATAGCTGCAAAAAACAAGGGGAATAGAGAGAGAAGGGAAAAAGGATTCTTTTTCCTTTTTTTTAATGTTGGCCACTTAGTGTTAGCTATATGAGCAATTTAAGATAGGACTGCCAAAGGACTTAGCCGTCGGGCATCACCGAATAACCATAGTGATGGTGGATCAACGGCTTCTGTCGTGAGAGGTGTGCGTGTATGAACGACACTGCTTCCGCTGCTAACTTGAGTCCCTTCACTTTGAGTAGCACCACAGCCAGGCTTGCACTCACCAGCGTAGGAGCGTAGGCATGGCTGAATTGAGGAGGCTAGTTTTGGGATAGAATGGCTGATGGATTCCCATTGCTTTTGCCGAGGGTGGTGAACAGCTACATTCTGCCTTCCGCTTGGCTTCCCATGCATTGATTTTTTTGGGCCCTTGTTATCACTCTTCAGGGTGGCAAGAGGCTGCACACTTAATGGAGCTTCTGCTGCATCAGGTAGCCCTTCTTGGTCTTTTCCTATAGTCTTCCCCGAAGAGTGTTGCCCTTTTTATTGGAAAGCGCAAGAGACATGGTCATCTCGCCGCTAAGGAGCAACTCCAGTCATCTTCCCACTGCGCCCAACAGAACAAGTTTGGCAGGCGTTTGTGCTTGTGTGAGGAGGACATCCGTCGTGAGCGCCACCAGGCAAATTAATGTCATAGCTCCTTCTGGACCAAGCCCTGAGGCAGTCACACCTTATATCGTAGCTGAACACTTGAAAGGGGAAGCCACTTTGTGTTTTGTAAAGAAATGGGCACTCGAGTAGTGCAATGAGCGATGCACCCCGGCCATACCACAAGACAAATATTTTTATGCAAAATAAACTTACATTAAGACAAATCTCCCTTTAATTGATGGCGCAGACTGTCAATGTAGGAGGCGACGCTATAACGAGCATTGATGGTAAGGCGCACTCTTACACAAGTGCTGCAAATACCGGAGGCCACACCGGAATGCCATCGGTGGGGTAGATGCATGCCCAAAGGGGTGTGATGCCACTCCTTGTATTGATAATGTAGAAAGTGATGCCTTGAGGCTATCGGTGAGGTGGACTATCGAGGATTTGTAGCCTCCTTCCACCAGTGTTTCCATCATTGTGGGATAGGGCGCCAGGAAACCATCGGTGAGGTGGATCACTAGAGGACAAGTCATTGCCCCCAGTGTTGTTGGAGAAGATGCTGGGAGATCATCAACGAGCTTGATGAGTGGGGTTGAGCCGTTGCCCCTAGTGTTCTTGGAGAAGAAGTCGGGAGGTCGTCGACGATGTTGATCATTAGGGGGTGAGCCATTGACCCTAGTGTTGAAGAAGACATCAGGAGGTCGTTGCCAAGGTCGATCACTAGAGGGTGAGCCATTGCCTCCAGTGTGGTTGGATAAGATGCCAGGAGTTCATCGGTGAGGTTGATGACTAGGGGTGAGCCGTTGCCCCCAGTGTTGTTGCAGAAGATGCCGGGAGTTCATCGGTGAGGTCAATCACATGAGGTTGAGCCATTGCCTCCAGTGTTGTTGGAGAAGATGCCGGGAGTCCATTGGCAAGGTTGATGACTAGGGGGCAAACTGTTCCCACCAGTGTTGTTGGAGAAGACACCGGGAGGTTGTTGGCGTGATTAATGACTAGGGGGGCGTTGCCCCTAGTGTTGTTGGGAGAGGACACTAGGTAGTCATCGGCGTGATTGATGACTTGGGGGGAGCCGTTGCCCCAGTGTTGTTGGAGTGGACACCGGGAGGTCATCGGCAAGAATTCCATACATGGGCCACTGGTGGGCCGAGATTGACAGTGTACCAAACCGCAAGGGTAGGATAGCCGATCTAGGCCCAACAGCGGTGTTATGACTTGCACACCAAGATGAAACCCAGAAGATCAGCCGGAAGGCGGTGTAACCGTGCCCTACATAAGGTGGGTTAGGGACCCCTTCATCGCAAGTTACATCTATGCACACAAACCATTGTAACATCAAGAACATTAGGCAATACATCTCGCAACACATAGGACGTAGGGTATTACGCTTTTCGGCGACCCGGACCTATATAAACCCTCGTGTTCATCTCGCTTTGGGCGAACCATCGAGCTACGTGTCGATCCAGCCCCTATAAGAAAAGAACCACGTGAGGCATCCCATGGTGTACTGCCGGTACCAAACACCGACACTTTTGCAACATGTTCTACTAAAAAATGTTGACGCTGCTTAAGTAACAATATTTTACATCATTTTATATAGTTTTTCACCGATTTAATGCGTCAACTATATCTTTCACTAATGATTTATCACCTATTATTATGGATTTTGCCATATTTTCTTGGAGAAATTCTATTTCTATTTATTACAGGTTTTAGGCCTATTTTTCGCGAAATTCATCATAATCTACCTCGGGTGAGAAAAGACCTTCAAGACGGTGTTTTCATGGAGCTGGTGATCAAAGAGAGGCTTGGGTGACTCACGCCTTCCTCTGTGTTAGTCAAGGCTTTCAAAGATTAGTAACTTCGTGAAAGATATCAAGAGCTACCAGAATATAGAAGAATATTCGAGGAAAGCACTTCAAATAAAGTCAAGAATAGAAGACTTCATCAACTCTCGGATAATATCGAAAATTAGAGAATCCCAAGAGTCCAAGAACCCTCGTACAAGTATTTCTTAGGCGGCAAGTCAAGTGTCCGCGAAAGATGGAAACGCACGGCCGAAGGAGAGTCCAGGGTCGGCCGAGCCTAGGCCCTGTGGTCGGCCGACCCCCCTTCCTTAAGTCGGTTTCCGATTCCTTTTTCACCACGTCTTCTCCAAGGTATAAATAGCTAGTATAGGCCCCGAGACGAGGTATCCAATTCATTATCAAGGCGTGAAGACGGCAACAAGAGGGACCACAACTAGAGGAGAGTAGAGGGTCGAGTTTCTAGTCTAGGATTAGAGTTTTTTTAGTTCCCAGGAGTAATTAGAGACCCTACGCGCTCTTCTAATTACTTTGTTCTAGAGGTCTAATTGTATCATCAAGAGAAGGTATGATCATGGCTGTAATCTTGATACAATTACTTAATGAAGCATTGTTCTTGTCTATTTATCAAGTTTTTGTTCTAATTATGCATGTTCTAGTTCTAATTAGATTTAGATCTAGATACCTGTTGATTAGATCATGTTATTAAGGGTGTTATTCATCTAGCGATCTTGATCTTTGATCTAGTTTACTAGTAGTATAGTTGAAGTTGCTAGTTCTTGTAATCATGGTGATTAAAGGTTCTAGTTTTCTCTAATTATGTTATTAGACCATAATAGGTAGGGAGATGCGCGTTGTTTGTTTACGTGCCTGTTGAAAGCTTTTCGTCGATTACGTGGTTACTAGTGACAGTGGAGCCAGGGAAAGGTTAAGCCGATATAGGGGATTAGATTATATGATCTTGATTTAATTATGCTATTATGAATATGCTTGAGCTTGCTTGTTTACCTTGAGCTACTAGTTATCTTGCTGCTTTAATCTAGTTGTGATGCCCGTTATCATATATGCTTTGGATCCGATTAGAGCTTGATTAGAGTCTAGTTAATACCCTTTGATTAGTCCTCTAATTATGATCTAATTGTTTATCATATTTATGTACTTAGTTAATCTTTATTCTAGTTTAGATTAGGATTAAGGATTGGTTTAGAGTTATATTAGAAACCCTTTTACACCCTTAAGGTTTTCCAAAAACTTAAGTTAATTAGTTCTCGTTAGTTCGTTCCTTGGATTGATAAAACATATGATACTCATCCTGGGGAAAAGCTACACACGATATTGTCGCTTGCAGTATAAGGTTTGCCGTGCTTAAGTGACGTCAACAAAAAACCAGTCCCAAACCTAGTGCTATATCTTTTTCTTAGGTCTTGTTCATCATGCCTCGCCATGGTGCCAATGATTCCAGTGAGAGTGGTGAAGAGCCTCAAGGAGAACTACTACCTAAGTCACCACCTCGTCGCAATCCATCACGCAAGCCCGTCTCCAAAGGCAAAGTATTAGCTCAGTCTTCTTCTCAAGTATAGAGGAAAAAGGTCACTACCAAGAAGAAGTCCGCGTCGGCATATGACAGTGAAACTGATATTGAATCTCCTTCTTCTGATGCTGACCTCATATCCAATCTTGTATTGATCGACTGACCCTGTGTGCAAAGATCACAACATCTAGTTCCTTGGTACCCAACCTAAAGGGAAGCTTGAAAGGATGAGGGATGAAAGGTTTTGCATAGGGGTGTAATCGGATCGGATACGGATGGATATTACCGATACCGTATTTGTTTTCATATTTTTCCTTCGAATTCGGATAGGATACGGATATTAGTAGTTGGTGTCAGATAAGACTTAGATGGACATCGACATCATATATATCCAACTTTCATTATTCGGATATGGATATAAATCGAATACGAATCACTAAATTTTTGGACTCGGATACGGCCAGATCTCAACCCTTCTAAACGGACCCGGACTCAAATACAGACGGATAATATCTGCACCATTTACACCCGTATTCTCGCAATCCTCTACTTCGTAAGAAGGAAATCTTCATCAATGATCCTCACTTTCACACTCGTTTGCACGTGGAGTTCTATCAGAATGTGCAGGGAAGAAATCAGAAGGTGATTGGACAAAAGTATATTGATTGGGAAGGTTGCCACAAGATGAATTATCCTCATCTCGACCAAGCTCTTTATGCTTTGGAGCACCATGGCCTGCGGCATATTATGATGTTCAAGTGTAACTGGAATGAGGAAGTCATTGCATAGTTCTATTCCACTCTCTAGATCACCAAAGCTGATAAGGAAGTTGGCACTCCTCCTTATTTGAACTTTCTTCTCAAGGCATTCCCTATCGATGCAGTTATGACAAGTTTGCCAAGATTCTTGGATTTTGACAAGCATGATCTCAGAAAGAAATACCTACATGATTTTGAATTCCCAACTCAAAACTTTGTGAGTGCCATGCACTACAATACAAAAGATCATCTTTGGGAACTTGCATATATGATGACTTTCTATCGCTACCTCACCCTCTTTTTTAGGTAAACTCTTCTTCCAAAGGGAGGTAATAACCAGCGTGTACTTTCTTACAATCAAGACATTGTCCTGTACTTCCATCCCAAGTCCAAGTACACTTTCAGCTGCTTTGATCTTATTTGGAGAGAGATTATCAATATCTCTTGGGTTCACTCTTCTCCCTCACTCTCCACTCTCTTGAGCTCAAATCCTCCATTGTTTGTGAGTGTGAGTTGGTGAGATATTAAGAGAGCATTGAAGACTCCGTGTTCATCCTCCTATCTCTCTCTTGTTCTTTGTGAGCTTTGGTGAATCATGGAGCAATCTTGGTGCGTGGACTTGTTACTCTTGGAGTTTGGTGCTCCTAGACAGCTAGACATCGCCCATTGAAGCATCTATCTCATGTGGATTACTCTGGGAAGTTTGTAATCTCCTCTCTTTGAGCATCATACTAAGTACCTCTCCACCGGTCTTGGTGATTAGGGAGAAGAGAATAAGGTCGTGAGCCTAAGCCCTTTGTGGGTTCCTCAACAACAAGGACGTAGGGATGCATTTGTGGTGTGCCCGAACCTCAGGATAAATCCTTTTCTCGTGTGCTCTCTTGTGGCACCTTGTGTTCTTTGAGTTTATATTGTTCTTGAGCATACTTATCTTGTTTTGGCAAAGTTTGGTGTGAATCTCTCTTGTGTGGAGGTATCAAGCCAAGCCCTTCTTAGATCTCCAATAACAAGTCTCCAGGAACCTCTAGAAAGTTTCCGTATCAAATTTACTTGAGTAGATTTAGAGATCATTTCAGATTGTCTCTTCCTCATCGGTGACACCGATGCGCATAGGATCCACCGGTTCGACCAGTGTAACCGGTCCGCACCAGTACAACTGATGGGCTACTGATTTTGGTTCAAGTTTGTGTAAGTTTTTAGGATTGCCTATTTACCCTTCCTCCCTCTAGGAAACTTTCAATCACAAAATTTTTGGGAGTTACATATAATATAGCACATAGGGATATAATATTGTCACTAATAATATAAGCCATGCATACAATAGTTACAAAAGTGGTTTGTCAAAGCTAATGCTCGACATAGCTGCTACCCACTGTTTATGGAATGTTCCATTATTGTGCACACACCGCCAACATGTATCATACTGGCATGTAATGGCCCAATAAGCCAACAGGAGGAGGAGAAAAGGCAGGAGCGAGTAGTACGGTACCCGAACACTAGGCTTGAAATGCATGCAGGTAGCGAATTTTAGAACCACCGAATCAAATGCTTAACCACACGAATCCCCCATTACCTTATGGTATATATCACATCCACTATTTATAGAAATGCTGTCCATCTATAAAAAGGTGTGCAACTTAGTATAATCCCAGACCAACATCGTCTTGTTGAGTTACGATTGTCTCCCAACCAATCAATTGTTAGAAAAAATTGTTTGCCATGGCCAAGATCCTCCTACTTGTATCCTTGTTGTTGTATATCACCATTGCAGAAGCTGCTCCAATACCAGCAGAATGGAGTGCCACCGCTAGCAAGTCCATCAACGCTATGAAATTGAAGCTCGCTAAGGCTCTCGATGAAGTCGTCCTTGCTGCCCCACCACCCAAAAGGTCAGAAGTCAAAAAGGCCACGACAGGGCACCTGAAAACCATTGACACCCTTCTCGCTAAGGCCCGTGCCACAGGAGATGAGAAGAAAGCTATTAGAATTGCTAGTTCCTATGAGGAAACTGCTGACCTTGTCATTGCTGCCCCGCCAGCTCAGAAGTTTGACGCAATGGAAAGCACCTTCTCTATGGCAGCTACGCCAGATCCAACAAAATGCCCCACCGTTGACAAGGCCTTTTGTGAGACACACTCCAAAATCAAGAAGGCCCAAGAAGAAGTCATAGCTGCTGCCCCACCAGCCAAAGCGAAAGAAATTAAAGATGCGGTAATAGCTCAAGGATTTGCTATGGGCCAAGCTATCAGCAAGGCCTATACAACAGGAGATGAGAAAAAAATTGCATTAGTTCTTGGTGACTACAACAATGCTGCCGATGCGGTCATTGGATCTCCCCCTGCTGAAAAATATGAAGCAATGGAAGGGGCCTTCACTGCTGCTGCCCGTGCCAGCAAGGCATAGTACGACCCACTCTACTGTATTAAAAGTTCATTTCCCTTCAGTTTAAATTCTTTTTTCACTATCCTCGCTCATTCTTGTAATAGTAAAGCCGCCTTCGAATATGCCAAACTAGCCCCGGGCTGCATGTATTAGCATGCAATCCGGCACTGTAATGCCTGTAACTTGATTGTAATCTCTATCTCTGTTTTTAATTCATGTTCTTGCTGATTGTAATCTCTGAATTTGTATCTAAATTTATTTTCCATATTTTTATTATGGCATATAATAAAAAAACTCCTTAAATTTATATCTAAATTTCTTATATTTTCTATTATATGATAGATAATCTACAATAACCCTTGAAATTTGTATCTAAATTGGCCACTTATTGCATTGTTATATATGAATTAGAAACAGATGAACCAGCATCTAAAATTGCCAACATATACTCGTCTCAAAATAACAATTGTTTTAGCAAAATTTCTGAAAATCTATTAGTGTTGGTAGACAAAGTGTCTTTGGTTAATAGATCCATCTTTCTCTTATTTGGCATTTGCATGCATGCATGGCTTAAATTTTCTTCTTAGAAAATTAATGGCTACAACATCAATTATTATGGTTAAATTTTGAATCTTAAAAGTTATTATGTGATGAAGGAACTGCTATTTAAGTAATAAACCACATATGTTTTAAATTACTAATTTCTATCATTATTAAATTCATCCACTATTTTTTAACATGCATGTATCCTAACACGGGTTTTGGAGCCTCCACGTTAATATTCACCGGACATGCTATTAAAAAAGATAAAGTCAAGAAATTCTCACAAAAATCTGAAAAATCCGGTTGTCCATCATGTAGATCTAATAATAATAGCCATTAGACATGCTTTTAAATAAGATAAATTCAAGAAATTCTCACAAAAATCAGAAAAATCCGGTTGTCCATCATGTAGCTCTAATAATAATAGCCATTAGAAGTTTCTAAACAATTACCCACCATGCCATTATGGAAGATGAGATAAAATAACCCCTTAAATTTACATAAAAATTAAGCATCATGCCATTATAAAACATGAAATAAAATACCCTCCTAAATTTATATAAAAATAACCCATCGTGCCATTATGAATACGAATTAAGATATCTCCTAAATTAACAAATAACTTACCCTCCATGCCATTATGAAAGATGAAATAAATTACCCTCCAAATTTATGGATAAATTACTCACCATGCCATTTTAAAAAATGAATAAAATGCATATAAATTACCCTATATGCCATCATCAAAGGTAAATTAGAATTATTTCTATATTTGCATATAAATAATCCAAAATACCATTATAAATGATGAATTAAAATAATTACATCTAACATTACTAAGAATTTGTAGGATCAACTTTAGCGACTAGAGGGGGGTCAATGGTCGGAACCAAAAATCACGCCCAAAAACATACCCCTCTAAAACGGCCTTGAGTGTCGGCCACTGGGAGGCTACACACCCAACAAAGCACAGCAAACACTCACACAAAAGGTCCCCTTGAAAAAGCCCACGAGAAAGGACACAAGAGGCACCAAAACCCGCAGACGCAGCACACGTCGAACGGTCCGGCGTGGGACATCGGACGGTCCGGCATGACCAGCCAGACGGCCCGGTGTTAAGCCGGCCACGAGGTCAAAGGCACAGCACGGCGCCTGGTCGTAAACGTCAGACAGTCCGACGTCTAGCACCAGACGGTCCGACGAACGTCGGACAACAGGGCCCGAGCACGGCCAAACAAGCGCTCACGCAAACGCAAGCGTCAGACGGTCCGGCGTGTGATGCCGGACGGTCTGGCATGCGTCGGATGGTCCAGCGTATTACGCCGGACAGTCCGGCGTGTACGAAAACGCGAGGCCAAGCCCGAGACAACCTTCTGGGAAAACCAAATCCAACCAAACTTCACCAAATGAACCCCAATCTTCCCCAAACCTTGAAGACACCGAATAGAGTTTGTTAGTAGGCTATCCCAAAAGAAATCCCCGAAAAGGAATCACCAAATCTCATGAATTTCTACCGGACCAAGGCGATGAAGGTTGGAAGCTCAAGAACACTAAGAACACCAAAACTTCCCGATTCATTCTGCTGCAAGTCTTCGAGTGAAATCTGAGGATTCTAATGAAGACTTGAACGCAGTACGGAGAGAATCAAAAGCCCCAACCCTTGGAAAACACAAACACCGCAAAAGCCAAGGATTGGAAAGCCAAAACCAACACAAAGAAGGGGGGTGGAGAGGAATCAACTCATGGATGAAACTAGCACAAGGAAAAGCTTTTATTTCATCCAACTAGAGTTATTACAGAGTCTCGATCATAGCCTACCGCCCTTCATCCTTCTCACTAGATGGTCCTAGACTAAGTGGGGATTAATTAGCCTCCTAATCTAGTCTCTCTTCACAATAAGCACTTGGCTGCTCACAAAGCTCTCTCCAAATGACCAAGTGGGTGATGGTTAGCCCCAATGGGCTGCCCACCTTGGTATTGAAGGCCATGGGAATAATGACCTGATACGACGCTTACCCCTACACTTAACTAGACGACTCAATGCCCGTAGGGGCAAAACTGGAAAAGATACATAGGAGATTTCATCCGACGATCCTCGTGGCTTTGGAGTGTTGCTTAGCTTCTATGCAAGCGTGCGATGTACAACACGCGTCCGACGGCGACTTTTAGGGTTTCTATCTTATCCGAGCCTCTGCCAACCCAAATAAGGCAGAGATGGTTATGAGGCCCAAACCATCGAAACCAGCATGCACAACAGGAAAATAGACTACTTCCGTCAGCTGAATTAACTCCCATCGGCTTTTAGGGTTGCCGACGGGCGACAGCCATCGGCCAGGCTTCCAGCCCACAGGAGTTAACTTAACTCCAGTCGGCTTGGTGTCTGGCCGATGGGAGTTAGCCCGGGCCCGTGACTTAGTCCAACCGGTCAGGCCGGCCCTCTCTCTCTTTGCTTCACTCTCTCCCTCGCTCACCTCGCGCGCCGCCGCCGCCACACACTGCACCGCGCGCGCGCCGTAGGTACTGCACCATACCGCGACACCGATGCCCCCCGCTCTGGCTCCCCTGGCCCGTCCGGCCGCCCCTCCCCTCCCCCTCCCCGCTTCAGCTCCTCCGTCCGGCGGCCCTGCTCCAACTCCTCCGACGCATCCGCGCCCTTCTCTGGCCTCGTCGCCTCTCGGGTCGGCGCCCCTGCCCCAACACCTCCCCTACCGGCGCCGCTCCCCGGCGCGTCACCACCAGCCTACTTGGCCCGCGCCCCTCCACCGGCCGCCGACAGCCTGGCCCAAGCCCCTGCACATCCCTGGCCGGCCGTCGGCTGCCGCGCCGGCCCCTGCCCCCGGCCATCGCTCCGGCTCCCGCTCCACCTAGGGTTCTACTTCGACTCGAAATCACCAAGTGAGTTAGAGACCGTGGCGTCACAATTTTTGTATGAAATCTTGTTTAATCTCGTCGGTTGTTGCATGGATTCCGCCGACGGGAGTTAATTTAATGTGATTAGAGTTTGTTTTATATTATTGATAATGATTAGTGTAAATACACTATATGATGATGGATACTGTTAGTTAATTTTAACATGGTTAGAGTTGGTTTTGTTTGGTTGAGGATTGATTGGTAGCTATAAATATATGGCATGCATGATTGGGGGTAGTTTTATATTGTGAAGTCTAATGCTAGTTACTTGAAACGTTGATTAAAGTTAGTATTGTGTAGTTAGCTAGCAGTAGCACGATTACATGTTGTTTACATATTTTATTACTATTGTTGTTGCTCTAACATGTAAAATATCAATAATACTCTTGTTTCATTTATGTTTCCTTTAATCATACATTGCATGCAGTTAGGGTTTCAAAACCTATGCGTCACCCGTTTCGGACCGGGTGAGATGTGCCGGTCTGGAATTGTCCCTTTTTAGGACAGCCTCGGGGTGGCCGATAGAGTGTGGTGTTTATGATGGCCCTGGAGTGCTCAGGCAAAATTTCAGGGGCATAACCTTGTTGATCTCCACTGCACCAAATCGGGCATGCAGATGGAGAGCAGCGGGGTTATGCTGCCGAAATTTTGCCTGAGCGCTTTAGGCTCGTCATAATAAACACACACTCTATCGGGCGCCCTTGGGTGGGTTTAGGACATATCAATTACACATAGATGTAGGGCCGTGATGTGTAGAGATGGACGGTTCTTATGAAATGTGTTGCATCGAACAATATGTAGCCGCAAGCATGGGTGACGACTATGGGTGGATGTACGTTGGTTAGAAGAAGGGCAGGTCTCACACAAAGGAATGGTTTGAGAAGACTCAGCAGTTTGTGGACCATGCTTACTAAAAGCCACCACACGGCGTGATTAAATGCCCATGCAACAAATGCCAGAACATGGTGGCCTATGAAAAGAACCAAGTCACGCTACACCTATGCAAGAATGGGTTCGTGCCAGGATATGAGGAATGGCATTTCCACAGTGAGTCACACAGTAGAGTATCAACACAGATGGAAGTGGATGATGGTGAAGACGTTGATAGGTTGGATCAGATGCTTGATGATCTGCAACCAGAGTTTAACCTAGATCGTGAAGATCCGCCTACAAAAGAGGTTCAGGAATTATTTGAACTCCTCCAAGCCTTAGAATATCCTCTGCACGGACAGACAACGGTTACAGTCCTCCAGTTTGTGACCCATCTAATGGGCATCAAGTTGAAGTTTGCTTTCTCAGGCAATTGTTATAAGGCAATTGTGGACCTGATTTGTGATGTTCTTCTTGCCGATCACAAGGTGCCTAAAGACATGTACCGGTCAAAGAAATTGTTAAAGGCTCTAGGAATGCCGTATGAGAGGATCGATGTGTGCCCGGACAACTGCATGCTATTTTGGAAGGATCGTGAGAAAGAAGAGAAATACTTCAAGGGGGCGATAGATATGTCCTTGCTCATCAGGTGGAGCAGGTGTATTACTCGACATATCCATGCCCTAAGCTGAGTGCATCGTCGGTTGTGTACAAAACCAACCCCCATGAGTGGCTGCTTCAGCATATTGATGAGATGTTTCAAGAAGAAGAGTTGTCATCCTCTTTTGATATAGACCCTGCTCCTGCATTAGATTCTCTACATGGAGACCCTAATGACATTACATTGCCACAGAAAAGGAAACGAGACCCAAAACAAATGTGGTGATCGTCGATTAGAAGAAAACAAATTGATCCTGATAATGGTGATAACTAACAAGTTAAGTACCATTGTTATTAACTATGGTGTTTTTGTGAATTTTTATGCTGATTTGTTATACTTTATTTGTTATCATTATTTTGTTTTAATATAATTGGTCACTAATGTCTTTACATTTATACAGGATGCCTAGGAAGATGAAGCAGGTTGTGAAGGGGTTCCAGGGGCTCAAGGAGACACTTTTCCGTGGCAGTGCTTCGAGCAGCCGCAGGAAGGAGCAGCCTTGGAGGAGCGCACACCCTGAGGTACAGGGGCATCCCCTTGCGCTTCAGAGAGATGAGGTATATAACACTTGTGTTTCAGAGTGACTCATGTATATTGATTCCTTCAATGTGTGTAACACTTGATTGTGTTGTTTGCAGGATGAGACCGAGTCAGATTCTGACGATGGGGAGCAGGTGCACGAGGGGGTGGGGAGCAGTTGCAGGAGGGGGATGAGGAGCAGGTGCAGGTGGACGATGGGCAGGAGGAACAGGCGGCGGATGAGGAGTATGTTCCTTCAGTGGAGGAGGAGCAGTTGGGCCATGTGGAGGCTTCCGGAGGCTCTGCAGCTCCACGCCCTAAACGTTGGTTTAGGAAGAGCCACTGCGTAAAACCTTCACGTGTCCCCAGTACGCCAGATCAGAGGCGTTTGATCTCCCCCGTCGGAGATAGGTGAGTGTTCTATCTTTTGCTTAGAATATGTTCTAAACATCTAAGATATGCATGCTTGATGCTTGTCTTATTTTGTAGGGAGTGGTACGACCACTCATTCACCGCCCAAGGGCGCAAGACATAGGTGAACCAAGTGTTGGGTGCCCTTGTCAGGCTTCACTGCCCTGGTCTGGTGCGGACGTCAGACGATCCGGCTGCTGAACCGGTTCTCATCTCAAGTTGGGAAGAGTACAAGTTGAAGAAAGACATCAACCATGGTGATGCCTAGGGACTTGTTTGCCATGACTTCATGGTAAAGAGTTGATGTCCATTTCTAATTCTGCATGACTTATGTGTAGAAAACATAATTTTGTTAAATAACATGTGCATTTATCTTGTAGTTACAGGTTTCGATTCCCCGACGATGTTGACCATAACCATGTCGAATTGGTTTTCAACATGAGTGCATATCGGTTGGTGAAGGATGCCCTGTACATGGCTAGGATTTCGGCAACCTGTCAATATTTCCAACATGTGAAGGGATTACAATGACCAAGGATGATGGGGCCTCGATATAATACCTCACCGCGGATAAGTACTCCCAGGTTTGTTCTCATTGGATTGTCTATGGATTTGTTAGAGTATGAGTCGGTATTGATACGCGCATATTTGTGCAGGTGATGGTCCTGTGGATGTCTCACATCCTGGACACCTACATGGCTTGGTGTCAGCATTGGGCTTCGGAAGGCTTCCACGAGACATCGATTAAGCACAGGGAGTGTCGAGGAACAAACCCGAACCACACATTCGGTGGTGACAACTTCACGAGGAAGGCTCAATGTCTCGTAAGGTTTAGTTAGTGAGACTTATAACATATATGTTCATATATGGTACTAACTCTGCTATATATACAGAGTGTTCAATTAGGTCATGAGCCGACTGTTGTCGAGGTGTATGAGGCTGGGCATAAGGGAAAGGACCCTACTATCCCGGACGTACTGTGCAGACAGACAGCTTCCGAACGGCTGGTGAGCTATTGTCCTTCGTATTAGCTTAATGATCGCAACATATGATCAAACTAAGTTTAACAAATTGGTACAGGGGGCATATAGGGACGAGATGATTCGGCGTCATGGACTGGACTGCGACTGGAGGCACATGCCGATTGACGCTCAAGCCGTGCATGCTAGCAGTGGAGGGAAGGCACATGGACGGTGAGATGCTATATTACAAACAAATTATCTAGTCACATGAGCATATGCCTTAAGCCTTCTATGATAACACTTGAAGGTTCTCTCTCTTTGATGGAATGATGAACACGCAGGGAGGTCAGAGCATCTCAGAGGTTGGCCTCTTCGTCCCAGAGCTGCGGTGGTAGCTCTCGTTGACCCACCAAGCAAGAGCTTGAGATCGCTAGGCTCCGTGAGGAGAACCGTCTGCGTGATGAACAGTTGAAGGCTCAAAGTGAATATTATGCCCAAGTCCAGGAGCAGCAACAGCAGCTGCTTCAAGTCAGTATATTGCATTATTACTCATTATTCGTTGCTTTACACATTCCATGCGCAATACTAACATATTTGGTTAATAGTTACTAGCTCAGCAGCAGGGCATAGCCTGGGTGCCCCCACCGCCTCCGCCGCAATGGACGTTCATCCCTATGGGCCCTCCTCCACCTCCGGTAAGAAATTCTATGTCCATTCTCTAATTACGCAATATAAACAAGCTTTAGAGAATTTAGCTTTAGCTTCAGCAGGAGATTGAGCTTCTAACTTAGATTGAGCTCCTAAATGAGATAAGACATGAATAGTAACTAAACTTGCTATTTTTATCTACTGAATAGGGACATGTGCTTACACCGCCCCAGTTTAGCACACCGCCGGCAGATCTACCTGCACCTGGATCTCAGGTTTGTATTATACCTCTACACTAGAGTTCTGGAGTTAATATGTACAAATTTTGATTATTTCGGTTCATGGTGCGTAGGGCGACGATAGCCAGGATGCTGGAAGTGCGATGGCAAGGAGGTTGTGCGGACTCGTTCTTCCACTACGAGGATCCGGCGGGAGGAAGCGGAAGCGGCCATGGCTCCAACCATGCATGCGGCGGGAGGAAGCGGTTTGTGACTAAACTTATGGATTTGTGTATGGAGAGCTTAACTTGTGGACCTCGTATGTAATTCATGTTTTGTGACTTGTGGATTTGAAGACTTAAAATTGTATGGATATGTGAATCTATATTGTGAATGTGCTTGTGAACATATATGAATGTGTATGTGAATGTGCTTGTGAACTTGAATGAAAATATATGGTATATGCTTTGTTTGTGGGTGGTTTAGAGAGAAACAGGGCTGTTTGAGGGGGCAACTTAACTCCCATCGGCTTGACCATAGCCGACGGGAGTTATTCTGTACTATGTATAGAATAACTCCCGTAGGCTATGGTCAAGCCGACGGGAGTTATTGGTTAACTCCCGTCGGCTGCAGCGGCCGATGGGAGTTACTACGGGCCGGCAGGGCTGACGTGGCAACAGTAACTGCCGCCGGCTTCGCACCGGCCGACGGGAGTTAACGCCGGGGGCCAGGGCTGACGTGGCAAAGATTAACTGCTGTTGGCCGGATTGTGGCCGATGGGGGCCGACGACAGTTATTTAAACCCCGTCGAATAACTGCCTTCGGCCGGGTACCGACAGGAGTTAGCCAAAAACTGGCGGCGTACCCGGCCAACGGAAGTTAACCTGTTTCTTGTTGTGATGCCCATGAGCGTTGTCAGCCCATGAGCCCGTCCATCTCGACGCCTTCCGAAGTAGTCGCCGAAGCTTTCCGCTTTCTCGGGATAGGTGACGGTTTTGCACCGAAACCGCCAAAGCGCCCGTCGCCGTGCACCCGGATTCGGACACCACAGCCCCGGTGCTCTTCAGCCCGCTAACCGCCCTCCGTGTACCTGAGTTGAACACCGGCGCCCACTACGGCAGCCCATTCGCCCTCTTCAGGACGGTCCCTCTTCAGGGGACTTCTCCGTCACTCTTCAGTGACGCCTTCACCACTCTTCAGTGGCGACCTCCATTCACCACCCTCTTCAGGGTGGCGAGCCTTGCGTTGACAATCACTCATCTCTCTAGGAGCCATGAGACCCACCCTCTTCAGGATAGCTCCTCAGAATTTAATTTACATACCTAGAACTCTAACCCGTGCGGAAGCACGGGTTGATGGACTAGTATAACTTAATTGTTGTGGAGTCATCTCCCTCTAGATCCTAGTATTTTCTAGTTACAAGACTTCTGACCAGAGAACTAAGACTCATAGCTCATAGACCCCTTTTTGATAGATTTGGGAGGTACCATAATGAACCGTAGAACCTTTTATGAAGCATATTGCAGGTGATCTAATTGTGAATTCGTGCCCAGACTGGATGTGTGCAGATCAGAAGCTAGCATGTCAAGTCATGCCGCCACTAACAAATATTGACCAGGGAACTAAGACTCATAGGCCATAGCTCATAGACCCCTTTTTGATAGGTTTGGGAGGTACCAGGATGAACCGTAAAACCTTTTATGAAGTATATTGCAGGTGATCTAATTGTGAATCCATGCCCGGACTGGATGTGTGCAGATCAGAAGCTAGCCAGTGTCAAGTCATGCCACCACTGACAAATATTTTGGGACATGCAGTGGACAGAACGAAAGGGATCAGGGAGTAGTTTGCCTGTCCGTGCGCAGGGGCGCAGGCGGCAGGATGCGACCTTCACTTCCGCCGGCACTGTGCCGCCACCTTCCGCAGCTGCCGGAATGCCACGGTCCGCATTCACCAATTGCGTTCTGTAGTGCAGGAGTCCACCTTCCACAGCCCGCATGGTGCAGGGCAGAGGACGGACTGGCAGTTGGTGAGGGTTGAAGGAAATTTTGTTTTCTCATGCACAAATGTTTATATCTTATATCATACATGTACACAAATATGCATAATTGAATGGTTGACTGCATGTATAAATATGTATATTTAGCTTTTAAATGCATACATGAGTATACTTGGTAAAAATATTTTATGTATAAGCATAAATATGTATCATAATGAAAATAAATAATAATTGTGAAATTTTTTGAATAAGACGAGCAAGTCAAACTTGGTGTCAAAAGATTCAAACGGGCTATAAATTGGGATAGAGAGGGTAATAGATTATGTTTATGTGTCGTAAGTAAATTAGGTGTCCGACGTTTATATGTACCAGTTCATCAACCCGTGCTCTCGCACGGGTTAGAGTTTTATTAGCAGATATAGATTCAATCCTTAGTAATATTAGAGGTGATTATTTTAATTCATGTTTCGTAATGACGTTTGAGGGTGAACGTGCAAATTTGGAAATTATTTTAACTTATCTTTTATGATTGTGTATTGGTTAATTTATATGTAGATTTAAGGCTTACTTTAATTCATCTTTTTAATGGCACGGTGAGTATTATCATGTATTATCATTGGGATGCAAGATCCAACACGTCACATATGATTTCTTTTTCTATAGACGCATCACCATATGATCATTGGGATTCAAGATCCAATACATCCTCTATAGGTCCATGCGTATGTTCTTCAGGCACTCCGTTAGATATGTATATGCGCGTTGGGATTAGATCTAAATGTACAATATTTTTGACTCATTGATTTATTTATAAAGTATGTTAATCAACATTCAAAAAAAACTGCTTTCGTTGAGAGTTGAACTCAAAACCTATCATAATGGCAGAGGTGGGTAATTACTTAGAAAACAAATCTAATGGCTATTAATATCCAATATGTTAATCGATGGTAGGATGTTTCTGATTATTGTGAGAATTTCTAGGATTTTATCTTTTTTTCTTAGCGCGTCTCGTGAGGATTAATGTGGATGCTTCAAAAGGAGCCTCTAATTAGTAATATTAAGATGTGAAAGTAGGATTATATTATTATGTGGTAGGTATCTCTAATGAAGTGTGCTATATAATAATCATTTCAGACATCTGAACAGCATGTGGTGCGGTACACCATTCACGACCTGATGCGCACAAGATTGACCTCACAAGATTGACCATGGCTGACGAGCTGATTGTCTATGATGTTACACAGAAGAGAAATGCCCGTACACACAGATATTGTCGCTATTCATTGCTCAGAAAATATGATGGGACAACAAATTTGTCAAATATTTTGCCGTCAAAGATGAGGGTACTTCGTTTATCAGATTGTGGCAAACTGGATATACCTAGTGGTGCATTTTCATTTGCGAATCTGCGTACTTTGGATCTCAGTGAAACCTCTGCTCTATTGCTGGCAGACTCTATTGGCCAACTGAAGCAGCTGAGGTGTCTTATTGCTTAAAGAATGCAAAATAAGAGTCTCCCAGAACGTATCACTGAGCTAGCAAAACTGCAGTACCTAAACATAAGTGAATCTTCTCAAGTTTCTACACTACCAGAATCAATCTGCAAGCTTGTGTGTCTAGAATGTCTAGGTTTATCAAGATGTTCTCGTATACCAAGATTGCCAGAATCATTTGGGGACTTAAAATGTATGGTGCATCTTGATATGTCCGGTTGTTGTAGGATATGTGTCCTGCCAGGATCGTTTGGTAAGCTTGCGAATTTGCAGCACCTTAAGTTATCTAATTGCTCCAGTCTCCAAGAATTACCTGAATCGTTGTGTGGCATCAAACAGCTCCAACACTTGAAGTTATCATCTTGTAATTGTCTTCAATGGCTACCAGAAGCTATTGGCAACCTTGCTGATTTACAGTATTTAAATATGTCAGAGTGTCAGGAAATCAAGAAACCACCCGAGTCAATGATGAAACTCCACAATTTGTTGCATCTAGATCTTTCAGGGTGCGGGGGCATGGAGATGTGGTTAGTATTAGGGAGGTCACTGTGGCCTCACCGCAATACAATACCTGGATCTGTCATGGACGATTATTTCTCATGAAGAATCAGTTGTTGATTTTGGAAACCTCACCAATCTCAAGAAGTTGAGATTAGTATGCTGCAAAGTAAATGCCGTTGACTTTATTGGTAACCTTACCAACCTGGAGGGCCTTGACCTATCCGGGAATCCTCTTGTGTGTTTACCAAAAAGCGTTGGTAACCTCAAAAGATTACAGATGTTGAATCTTAGTTATTGTCAAAAACTTCTGTCCCTACCTGACAGTATAGGCACACTTGGGCTAAAGTCTTTACGGATGGAGTGCTGCTCGATCGTCTGAATCGATAGATCAGGCCAGTTCACTGGTGCACTATTCACGAACATTACCAGTCTTCAAGGTTCTTGCTGATGACGTCAGTGGTTGCCGCAAGCTTCATTTGCTGGAGGGTGCAAATCACATCAGTGAGTTACAAATACTTTCTCTTGAAAATGCAAGGTGTCTAGAAGAAGCAAGGAAAGCTAAGTTGGCGGACAAACACAATCTCTCGGAGTTAACATTGGATTGGACTGTCGGTGTGGATCGGCATCTAGAGGACAGCGATTTGTTGGGACAACTAGCTAGTGCCACCAAGAACTCTGGAACACTTGTTTCTAGAAGGCTACAGCAGTACCGGCTTTCCAGGCTGGGTCATGGACATTTCTCATTGCCACACCTAGAAGAGCTGTCTCTCGATCGTTGGCCTAGCATTACAAAAACGGGCTGGGAATTTTGTGGTGGCAAAGGAGCATTCCGTCGGCTCTCAAACTTCAAAATCTCATTCATGGAAGGCTTGGAGGAGTGGAGCACAGCATACTATGCTGAAGAAGGTGTGGTGGAGGAGTTACGTGCTTGAGGTTGAAACCATGCCCACCAACATTTCGTGAGTGCAGAATAGAGAAGAGCGACCAAGTGCTATCTTCATTTGAGGAGGTACGCAAGATCAATCATCACACCTCCTCCAGCCGTGCCACCAACGGGGGTTCTCGGACTCTTGGGGTTCTGGAATCTTCGATATTCTCCGAGATTTGACGAAATCTTCTAGTTTTGACTTGATTGGAAGTATTCCCTTTGGATAATCTTCTATATTCCGGTAGCTCTTGGAATCTTCATGAAGCTTCTGACCTTTGGGAGCTTTGACTTGACACAGAGGTAGGGGTGAGTCACTCAAGCCTCTTCTTGATCACTTGTCTTCAGGAAAACACCATCTTGAAGGTCTTAATTACTCGAGGTGGATTATGATGAAAATTGCGAAAAATTGCCCTAAAACTTGTAATAAATAGAAATACAATTTCCCCAAGGCAATATTGCAAAATCCATAATAATCGGTGATAAATCGTAGTAAAAGGCATAGTTGATGCATTAAATCAGTGAAAATCAATATAAAATGATATAAAATATTCGTCTTTAAGCAGCATCAACAAAGAGGAAGTACATAATGTTGTGTATTCTAATACAAGGGCCGGAACAACTGGGCATTGATATAGATGTCTTCCCTTAGCCATTGATGGCTGATATGGTGAAGCTTTGGAATGAGGGTGTGCGAATGTGGGACGAGTATGCTAAGGACCACTTCACATGCAGAGGAATTATAATCGTTACCATCAATGACTACCCTGCATTGTTCTCGATCTCTGGACAGATCAACGGGATGTTTAGTATGGCTGGATAGCATGATGTTTGTGTACCTGGATGGTTCAAAAAAATTTGTGTATCTGAAGTACCGCCGGTTCCTTGTTGAAAGGCACAAATACCGCAGGAAGGCATTCTACGCCCTCTTTGATGGTAAGGCAGAGTCAGGTTCAATACCAATAAGAAGACACAACAGCAAATATGTTTTTGATATGGTAAGGAAGATTAACGTCAGCTATGGCAAGAAGATCAAGATAACTAAAGCCCCTGTAGAGGGCGTGCCTTTCAAGAAGATGTCAATGTTCTTTAAGTATTTGCCATACTGGAAGGACTTGGAGGTTCCACATGCCGTCGATGCTATGCACATAAAGAAGAACGTGTTCGATAGCACTATCTGTTTGTTGAAGGATGTAAAAGGCAAGACAAAGGATGGCTTGAGGTCACGTTGGGACCTGGTAAACATGGGAATAAGAAGTGACCTCCACCTCGTGGAACATGCGAATGGGAAAATTATCCTGCCAGCCGCTAGCTACAACCTGACATTAGGAGAGAAAAGGGAACTTTGCCTATGTCTACGTCGTCTAAAAGTGCCAACCGGGCTGTCATCTAAAATAAAGAAGCTAGTATCCATGAAAGATTTATCGCTAAGCGGATACAACGCTCACGATTGCCACATGATGCTAACGGTATTCCTCGCGGTTGCTATAAGGGTTGCCAAGCCTGCATTTGTGCGTATGGTAATAACTCGGATGGTCTACTTCTTCAGCAAAATCTCGCAAAAGGAAATTCGTTTAGATGAATTGGATTCACTGCAACAGTTCTGCACAGAGACTATGGCCTAGCTAGAGACGTGTTTTCCTCCATCACTTTTCAACATAATGCCACACCTCATGGTACATATGGTCTACCAGATCCGTGCACTTGGTCCTACCTACTTACATGAAATGTGGGCACACGAGCATTTCAAGGCGACTCTAAACCGCTGTGTTCTCAATTGTGCTTGTCCTGAGGGTTCATCATAGAGGCCTACTGCACCGAATAGATTGTAGAATGCTATCAGGATTACTTGGTGGACAAGAAAGGTATTGGCGTGATTGCATCTCATCACACGGGAAAGTTAGAAGGGAAAGGAACGAGGGGGAGGAAAACATTTGTTGACAGGGCATACCATAAAGTGGCAAGCGCTCATTTCAGTGTCCTACACCAGTTGGAGATTATGTCTCCGTTCATCGAGCAGCACCTTAATATTGTTCGCGCAGAAAGCAACAGCCGATCAGAGGCTTGGGTCATGAAGGAGCACAAACAACGATTCACCACCTGGCTCATGGACCAAAACATAGAGGAGGGAACAACTGTTGAGGGAGTCACATTGAAACGGCTGGCTTTGGGTCCTTTTGCACAGGTCAGGACATGGCAGGCATACGATATTAATGGGTATACATTCTACACATCTGCCAAGGATAAGAAAAGTGTCTGCCAAAACAGTGGAGTTTGGATAGACGCCATCGATGACACGACGGGAAACAAGGTCATATTTTGGCCTTATAGAGGACATATGGGAGCTTGACTATGGAAGGACCATACAGATTCCTGTGTTTAGGTGCCAATGGGTCAAACACCCACAAGGTGTAGAGGTGGACAACTACGGCCTGACGATTGTTGACCTAGCCAAAGTTGGCTACAAAGATGACCCTTGGGTACTCGCCAAATGAGTTGCACAGGTTGTATATGTCCTCGACCCAAGCCAGAAGAACAAGAAGCACATAGTTGCCTCGGACAAACAGACTATTATCGGGGTTGATGGTGTGAACGATGTGGAGGCCTTCAATGACTATGATGACATGCAGGTCTCCACAGATCTACCAACCAAGATCAAGATTGTAGAAGCAAGCATAAAGGATGTTAAACCATGGTCACGGCTCGATGGAGAGCCAAGATTTGTAACCACCTAATGCACTACTATTATTTAATTTCACATTGTAACCTTTGCACGTCAAATATTTTGAGTTTGATCAAAATTTGTCTTCTGTTGTTCAAAAACAAGTAAATATTAAAGGAGTAAATATAAAAAAAGGATATAACAAGTAAATATAAGATAATTATGTATAAAAGAAGTAAATAAAAGACAATATAAAACAAGAAAATATGAAAAGGAGTAAATATAAAATAAGGGATATAACAAGTAAATATAAGATAATTATGTATAAAAGAAGTAAATAAAAGATTATATAAAACAAGAAAATATGAATAAGTAAATTATAAATTATAAATAAGTTAGCAGCAGCAGTTGACGCTATCCACCGCGGCTGCTAAGTGACTTAGCAGCAGCGGTTGGAAAGTCCACCGCTGCTGCTATAACTGTGGGCAGCCCGCCCCACTCCACTTATCAGCAGCGGTGGACAATTTATCCACCGCTGCTGCTATATGTTAGCAACAGCGGTGGATTACGTTCACCGATTCTGATAGTGTCCCAGATTTTTTTCAACATCGATTTCAGTTTTTAAACAGTGTTCTTGTGACCCTCCACCGAAAGTTGTTTTGGTTTTTTTGCTCCTCTTGGGCCTATAAATACCCTCCAGTGCCCCCCACCTCTTGCCAAGCTACATCAGTAGAAACAATGCCTGACATATTCTTCTCCTCCTTCCTTGCCTTTCTGCTTATTGGGATAGGTTGCATGTAATGCAAACTCCAAGTTGTGGAAAAATCCTAATCTCTCGCCGGATGCAACTATTCCGGTGGGAGTTCCAGGTTGTGGAAAAATCCTAATGGATTTATTCCATAACCAGTTGCCTTGCAGCTGCCCTACCCTCCTTTATAGAACTTGCAGGTGGTGTACATCTCAGCTAATATGAGTCCTACCCACCGGCGGAGAAAATACTCGCTGAGGTGTACACCACCTGCAAGTTCTACAAAGACGGTTGCAAATCCATCAAGTTAGTGGATAAATTGTGTGTACGTTGACATTTTTTTATCGTTGTGGAGAAAATGCTTGCTGAGATGTAAGCTGTTAGCTTTTATGTATCATTATTTTAGTTTTTATGTTTTATTATTTCTTGTTGTGTTCAGCTCACATTGAGATGACTATAACATGAGTGCATGGCAAATGTGTTCTTGATGTTTAAGTTATGATATTGCAAGAATATATAAAGGTAGAGGGGTAAATAGAAGAACTAAATATAAAAGAAATAAACAGAAGTAAAGGAGTAAACAGAAGAATTAAATATAGAAGAAATGTATTCTTGTTGCAGGTTGGAGAAATGTATTATAGAATAAATATAATAAGTATAAGGCACTTAGCAGCAGCGGTTGGAAAAATTCACCGCTGCTGGTAAGTGAGGGTGGCTGGACCCACTCCATTAGCAGCAGCGGTGGACATTTACTACCGCTGCTGCTACGAGACTTAGCAGCAGCGGTTGGAAAGGTGCAACACTGCTGCTAACTGTGGACGGGCGGCCCCACTCCAGTTAGCAGCAGCGGTTGACCCTATCTACCGCTGTTGCTAACATATATCAGCAGCGGTGGATAGAGTCAACCGCTGCTGCTACGTGGAGTGAGCCCCTGCTAAGTAGAGCAGGTGTTCATCTCTTCCTTGTTCATCTCTCTCATCTCTTCCTTGTAGCGGTCATGCTTTTTATATTTATCTAAGTCCTTAGCGAACCCCTCCTTCCAGTTCAGCTTGCAGGAGATGCCTCGGACACGGCCACAATGCTCCTTTGTACCTAAGGCTACGGCCAGAGAGTCTTTCTCTTTGTCAGGCACGAATTTTCCTGCCTTCTGTGCCTCTGCAAACCTTTTAATGTTTCCCACGACTTCTCTTGTCTTGGGCTTGGCAATACTTTTGGTCCCCGTGGACTCCTTTACTTCCCGGACCTTGACCCAGTTGAAGCAACTTTCGTCCAGGCCCTCATATGGGTCGGGTTCCCCTCTGGCGATCGCGTCCTCCCTCTCTTTCTTCCACTTCTCCACTTGTGCCTAGTACCCACTCGGGCCTAGACGATGGCTGTGTACATTTTTCTTTGCCAGCTCTTAGTTTAGTGTGCTGAGCTTCTGGTATTCTTCTGTCGTCCTCTGCCGGACACCGGAATATTTTATGAATTTAATTGTATTTTTATGATTTAGTGCAGAAATAAATTAACAATACACAAATAGCCTCAGAAAATCAGGATATTTGGCGGAGGGGCAACATATGTCCATGTAGCGTCCTCAAAAAAGTTTGGACAAGAAACGCCACATGTTGTCCGGTGTTTCCTTCAACTCATTGTGTGCGTTACACGCGAAGTCACTTTTGCCATCCCTAGTTCACTTCAATATTTTCAACAAGGTCCATAGTTCACTTCATCCTCTTCATGTGGGGGTTTGAGGTTCGCTTCATATAGCATGTTTATTGAACTAGGTAATTTATTTGCATTTTTTGGTCAACACTACAATATTTTATGAATTTAATTGTATTTTGTTGATTTACTGCAAAAACAAATTAATAATAACCAAAAAGCCTCAGGAAATCAAGATATTTGGTGGAGGGCTAAAATATGTCCATGTGGCATCCTCAAAAAAGTTTGGACATAAAAATCCAAAAGTTGCCGGTGTTTCTTTCATATGGCTTCCACTCGCCACGTGGGTCACTTGTGAAGTTAGCCTCATCGTCTAAGTTTCAACGTGATCCATAGTTCACTTTATTCTTTTTATGTGGGGGCTTGAGATTACCTTAGTATAGCATATTTATTGAACTAGATAACTTATTTGCATTTTTTGGTCAACACTACAATATTTTATGAATTTAATTGCATTTTTGATGATTTACTGCAAAAAGAAATTAATAATACACAAATAGCCTCAGAAAATAAATATATTTGGTGAAGGGGTAACATATGTCCATATAGCATCCCCAAAAAAGTTTGGACAAAAAAATCCATATATTGCTGGTGTTTCTTTCATATGGCTTCCACTCATCACGTGGGTCATTTGTGAAGTTAGCCTCATCATCTAAGTTTCAACGTAATACATAGTTCACTTTATCCTTTTCATGTGGGGGCTTGCTATTATCTTAATATAGCATATTTATTAAACTAGAGAACTTATTTGTATTTTTTTGTCAACACTACAATATTTTATGAATTTAATTGCATTTTTGATGATTTACTGCAAAAAGAAATTAATAATACACAAATAGCCTCAGAAAATAAATATATTTGGTGATGGGGTAACATATGTCCATATAGCATCTCCAAAAAAATTTGGATAAGAAAATCCACATATTGCTGGTGTTTCTTTCATATGGCTTCCACTCACGACGTGGGTCACTTGTGAAGTTAGCCTCATCATCTAAGTTTCAACGTAATACATAGTTCACTTTATTCTTTTCATGTGCGGGCTTGCTATTATCTTAATATAGCATATTTATTGAACTAGAGAACTTATTTGCATTTTTTAGTCAACACTACAATATTTTATGAATTTAATTGTATTTTTAATGATTTACTGCAAAAAGAAATTAATAATACACAAATAGCCTCGAAAAATAAATATATTTGGTGGAGGGGTAACATATGTCCATATAGCATCCCTAAAAAGGTTTGGACAAGAAACTCCATGTGTTGCCGGTGTTTCTTTCATATGGCTTCCACTCATAACGTGGGTCAATTGTTAAGTCGGTAGAATCATCCAAGGTTCAACGTGACTGTCGGTACCCTACAACTGGGGTACCCACTCCTACTGTGCCAAGACTCGCGTAGTTATCCGTAACTACGCCCTAAGGAGCTGAGCAGCCGGACTCCTGGGTTCCGACTCCATCTCACCGGACCAACGGTCCCGGACCCGCTTCCCGTTTGGGGACGGGTCCGGTGTCACCACGTGTCCCAGAGGTGGAAATGCTCAGCACCTGTGGCCGCGGACCCGGACCCCCGCAGGCGGGTCCGGGACTTCCACGTGCCATCCGGACTCCCGCAGGCGGGTCCGGGACCTCCACGTGCCTATCCGGACCCCCGTGAGCTCTCGGCTCAGCAAGCTGCTCGGGTGGGGTCCGGAGCCGCCACGTGTCACGCAGACGCGGGCGCGGGCGCCAGCCTTCCGCTGGAAGCTCCCTCACCCACCCGCATTAAGTGCGAGTGGTTGAGGCGGGATCTGCTGCCTCTGGGCACGGGGCAGCTTTTGTCAGTCGACACTGTGGATCGCCAGATACCGAGACAAGCATTAAAGACTCAGCGCTACGCGCATGAGCGACGAGTCATGATGACCAGCTACTGACTGAAGCAACAGTGCACGCTGCTACAGTGGACTGAGTCAGTAGTTCGGCGCTTCATCGTAACCTCGACGCGCGACTGCAAAGGCTAGACTCTACCCTGACAGGACAACTCAAGACCATCCCTGGTCAGAAACTACGCACAGAAGCCGACGACAAGATCTCCGGATCTGAGCCATTGAAGGCCAAAGTGTAGTTTATAATACATCGCCGGGTCCACATGTCGGGGCCCCCGCTCAGTGTACGTGCTCCCCTTGGACATATAAAAGGGAGAGCACGCCCGCTAGAACACAGGTTCACACATCATCTCCACAATCCAGACTCAAGCTCTCGCACCTTCTCACTCTCATGGGAAGGCAATACAACACACAGTGGACGTAGGGTATTACGCTCCGGCGGCCCGAACCCACTCTAAATCGAGTGTTCTTGAGTCCTTGTCTCAGCGAAGATCCAGCCCCATCGCCTAGTACTTCCCCGAGTACTCCCTCACTGGGAATAGGCGGGTGCGCTCCGCCACCCGGCTGTGGTTTGCAGCACCACGACATTTGGCGCGCCAGGTAGGGGGGGCTAGCTGGTCGCATTTCATCATCTTCTTCGTCCCCATGGTTCGCGTGGACGACGTGGAGATGACGGAGGGGGGTGGCGTCCTCCACGCCACATGCCTATCGCGTTCCTGCTCCAGGGGCAACTGTGCCTGTGGAGCAGCCACCGTTGGCGGCGGCGCGCGCCGCCCGCCGGCAAGAGTCAGGGCACCCGTCAAGGGCCCCCTCACAAGCTGCGAGCGGCGGAGCGACAAATCCCAGCTCACAGCATACCTCACTCATGAGAGGAAGCCGCTCCGGCGGAAAGCCGACTCCGGTCGCACCAAGCCCGCTCCAGCGGACTGCCGACTCCGGTCGCACCAAGCCCGCTCCGGCGGAAAGCCGACTTCCGGTCGCACCAAGCCCGCTCCGGCGGAAAGCCGACTCCGGTCGCACCAAGCCCGCTCCGGCGGAAAGCCGACTCCGGTCGCACCAAGCCCGCTCCAGCGGACTGCCGACTCCGGTCGCACCAAGCCCGCTCCGGCGGAAAGCCGACTCCGGTCGCACCAAGCCCGCTCCGGCGGAAAGCCGACTCCGGTCGCACCAAGCCCGCTCCGGCGGAAAGCCGACTCCGGTCGCACCAAGCCCGCTCCAGCGGACTGCCGACTCCGGTCGCACAAGCCCGCTCCGGCGGAAAGCCGACTCCGGTCGCACCAAGCCCGCTCCGGCGGAAAGCCGACTCCGGTCGCACCAAGCCCGCTCCGGCGGAAAGCCGACTCTGGTGGCTCTCTCCGGCGGAAAGCCGACTCCGGTCGCACCCCGACTCTACATCTCTGTAAGTCCTGCACTTAGAGGCCCAGCAGGGAATAAAACATTTTCCTTTGTAACTAGGGTAGTACTTTCGTGTGGTCCAGTCCGGTGAGCCTCCCCCGTGGAGGGGGTCCGGACCTCTGCGAACCAGGTTCAGGAAGCGTACTCACCCATCCGGGGAGGTCAGGAGCCATGTAGCCGCTTAGCCTGGTTCCGTACCCTAAGCCTGCATGCTCTATACCTCCCTAGGACGAGTACCGTAGTACCTAAGATTGGGGGCCCGGTGGTCCGGACAGCTCCGGCCTCATAAAACCCGTGTTCTGGCTTACATCGCACATCTCATGTACATCTAGTTATAAAGGAAAAGTTTATTCTTAGTTCGCCTCTAAGGATGTTACATTCCAATTTCAATCTACGCATTCTGTTTGCGCTAACCCCCACGTGGCTTCTTACTCTTGTGCGGTGATTGTGGTCCGAATTGAGTTGGCTAGTTAGTGACTTAGCTCGAGACCCCTCATGGAAGAGAGGGGTTCGGACCCCTGGGAACCTGCAGGGTTCAGGGAAGCGCACTCATTCTCCGGGGAGGTCCGGAGCGTGTAGCCGCTTAGCCTGGTTCCGTACCCTAAGCCTGCACGCACCACCTCCTGTGAATGAGTGCCGTAGTACCTAGGACTGGGAACCTGGAGGTCCGGACTTTCTCTTAACCTAAAGGCCGGCCCCTTGAGCTTCGTTCACTGAACCTAGCTATCCATCTCAAAGGATTACAGCCAACAGGATTTGGGACCCGTGGGCACGCTACTAAGCATCTTACCTTGAGTCATGTGCAGGTCCAAACGTGATGATGCAGCAGGTGACCCAAAGGATGGACGATGCAGGGCAAGACCCTTGCGGCGCGCACCGCTGGGTGCCAGAAGCAGCCAAGTTGCTCACAGTAGTGCCCCACCTGCGGGTTCGTTGCCTCTCCCGAGGCGGGCCCGGGGCCACTGTCGGTAACCCCTACAACTGGGGTACCCACTCCTACTGTGCCAAGACTCGCGTAGTTATCCGTAACTACGCCTAAGGAGCTGAGCAGCCGGACTCCTGGGTTCGACTCCATCTCACCGGACCAACGGTCCCGGACCCGCTTCCCGTTTGGGGACGGGTCCGGTGTCACCAACGTGTCTCCAGAGGTGGAAATGCTCAGCACCTGTGGCCGCGGACCCGGACCCCCCGCAGGCGGTGTCCGGGACTTCCACGTGCCATCCGACTCCCGCAGGCGGGTCCGGGACCTCCACGTGCCTATCCGGACCCCCCGTGAGCTCTCGGCTCAGCAAGCTGCTCGGGTGGGGTCCGGAGCGCCACGTGTCACGCAGACGCGGGCGCGGGCGCCAGCCTTCCGCTGGAAGCTCCCTCACCCACCCGCATTAAGTGCGAGTGGTTGAGGCGGATCTGCTGCCTCTGGGCACCGGGGCAGTTTTTGTCAGTCCACACTGTGGATCGCCAGATACCGAGACAAGCATTAAAGACTCAGCGCTGCGCGCATGAGCGACGAGTCATGATGACCAGCTACTGACTGAAGCAACAGTGCACGCTGCTACAGTGGACTGAGTCAGTAGTTCGGCGCTTCATCGTGACCCTCGACGCGCGACTGCAAAGGCTAGACTCTACTCTGACAGGACAACTCAAGACCATCCCTGGTCAGAAGCTACGCACAGAAGCCGACGACAAGATCTCCGGATCTGAGCCATTGAAGGCCAAAGTGTAGTTTATAATACATCGCCGGGTCCACATGTCGGGGCCCCGCTCAGTGTACGTGCTCCCCTTGGACATATAAAAGGGAGAGCACGCCCGCTAGAACACAGGTTCACACACGATCTCCACAATCCAGACTCAAGCTCTAGCAAACTTCTCACTCTCGTGGGAAGGCAATACAACACACAGTGGACGTAGGGTATTACGCTCCGGCGGCCCGAACCACTCTAAATCCTGCTGTGTTCCTCGTGTTCTTGAGTGAGATCGAACTAAGACTAGCTAACCCCGAGTACACACCCTCTGGGCTAGGGCGGGTGCCTTCCGCCACCCGGCCGTGGTTTGCAGCACCACGACACAGGGATACGTGGAAGCTGGTATGCTTAGAGATCAGTGAGGAAGCAGCCAAAAGACCAGATTCACCACCAGAGTGGAAGTGGCAAGCTGGTTGCCGCCGGATGGATGGAGTTCCTCCCGCTGCAAGCTGGCAAAGACTGAGCCGCAGTGTTGGGCTAAGACTACGATAGATTGGTATTTTTCTTATACGCGATAGATTGGTATTTTTTCTTATACGTAATAGATTGGTATTTTTCTTATATGCGATAGATTGGTATTTGATTGCACATGGGTGGGAGCGGTGTTGACTCCATATAGGCTGGTGTAGTGGTGTTGATAATGGTCTGAGTTGATTACAAGAGGGCTGAATCAAACTAGTAACAGGACCTGTTACTGTATTTTAGTTGGGTCTTGTTACATTTACCTGAAATAAATATCTATAGCTCTATTAAGTTCCTGGCTTAATGGGAATGAGAAGAAATCTATGCAAGCGTTAGCCGTTAGGCGCAGTTAGATCTGAGAATACGAGTTGATGCTCGCGGAGCACACATGCCCCCATGTTCACTCAATTGTTGATGCTAAAACCTAGAAGATTCTCCTGCCCAATGATAATTGACTCCATATATTATTCATCAGAAGTAGGTTTAGAAGTTGGTTTTGCTAAGTGCTAACCCTGAATTATTAATAGGACAGCCAACTGTCCAAAGCTGGAATACTGGCTCACTTGGGTCTTAACTCTTAAGTGGATGGAATGGGTGACAGGTTGAAACTGTGCTGTGGAGATTGTTATGATAAGGTTGGTTTGGGCTGATTTTTGATGATCAACACTCAACAGAGGCTCCAATGGGCTAATTTCTGTTTGCATTTGGACTTAGGAGGTTCCAACAGATTATCAATGTTGGTATGGACATCAAAGTTTATTGTTCATACTTCCTGCTAACAGAATATTTTTTATTCCAACACTTTCAATAAGACCTAAGTGAAGAAATCTCATCTTGTAGTTATATGTATTCAAGTTTTTCATGAAACTGAAACCATCATAATATAAACTCAGGAAATCATGTGTTCAACTTGCCCAAGTTGGGAGGACATGATGCTGGAATTGGGTGGCTCTGTGCATTTGATGCCTGACAGTTGTGATAATTTTCTCATGAAATTTTCTTTGATCCAATTCATGTGCAAGAATGAAATAAGGATGCAAGATTCAGTGTATATTAGGCTTTTGCTTGGTTTTCCATTTCCTTCAGCATTCCTCTCACATCAGTCACGTTCTTCTCACCAACATTTCTATGCTATAACAGCTAAAGATTCACGGGAACTGCCCTGCGGAACTAACCTCTGTGATACTGCAACTTGAGGAGTCAACAGGATCTATTGCTGTTGACCAAATCGGCCGCTCAATTATTCTGTATAGGCCTAGCACTAGCAAGATGAAAAAGAGGCAAGAGGTTGCTGAAAATGCTAGGAGATTTGCGAGAGCTAAAGAAGAAATGCTAGGCGATTTGTAAAATCTGAAGAATCATTTGAAGAACGTCCTAGAAACAGCCCAGGCAGAAGATTTGTTAAATCTGGATCCACATTTAGCTCTCAGCAGAAGAGGAGACCAATGGCATCCAAGGGATCGTCATACAGCCGAGGGTAGCAGCAGCATAAAAAGGTATATGGCTTGTTTTCTTGTTGTCTGGACTCTGGAGAGACCATGTAAATTTTAGACAAACTAGCTGGTATATGGATGCTAGTGCTAATTCTAGTCTTTGCCAGTAAGCTACGGTTCCAACTTCCATGTCTCATTCATCAACCACAACAAAATAGGGACAAGCTACTTTATGCCCAGACTAAAAACATGAGATAACCTAATTGATCTACATATCTGACCTACTCGGACAAATTGGTGTGTCATCATATTTCTCTTCCATCTGTCTCCTGGATGTATCCTTCAAATCTGAGCACAGGAACATGATTTTTCTCCATATTTGAATGTATACTTATTTCATACAGATTTTGTGACTTTGTTAGTTGTTGTGTCTGTTATGTTTCACTGGACCTAAGTGGTGCAGTGTCAGTTCAGTGCTTGACATCCATATTTTTTCATGACTCCTGAGTCATCACCATGGGTCCAAGAACTGTTTTAGCAACATTTCTAGGATGCCAGGGAAGTCGTGAACCCTGCTAGAGTTATCGAACTTTAAAGACACAAAGTAAACATTTTAAAAAAATATAGAAAGATAAACTTTTAATTTCTTAAGATCATGTGCATTAGCTAACTCTTCAGCAGTCAAGCCTCATGGGTCCCACATGTGCCCAATTCTATTTCTAATTGACCAGACCTACCACCGAGGAACATTGGGGCTTTGTGGTTTGGCAAATCAACAGATCGATGTCATGAACCCCACTCATGGTAGACCGTTATATAAAATCCTAGATATTTGGTTGCATACTTGCATCATCAGTTTGCTCTGTCCGGTTCTTCTGCCTTTTGGGTTTCCCCTCTTCTTGATTTCTTAACACGTATGGTTGCTCGCTCCAATTGATGGTTGTTGGTGAGAGTTCTGTTATCATTGACTTCTTTTCGGTCTGTACTTGAATTACTGCAACCATGAGGTCAATTGTACCTAATTCTTGGTAAAGGTTCCAGATATTGTTTCTCTAATTCGTGTTGCCATGGAGAGTCCTGTTATCTCTGACTTTTTTTTTGATGTACTTGAATTACTGGTACCATAGGGTCAATGGCTGCCTGAAAGTTTCAACATCTCGGACATGTCTATTAGTTCCCATTGGTTGGTGGGGTTTGTCGTTTTTGGGACGGAAACCGTAACAATGAAGACTTATGTGAAACAAGGACAAGGGTTACTGATGTTAAAAGAAATCTTCAATATGGCCATCAGCATCTGATTTTGTGGGATCTCATTTCACATTCAACTTTTACATTTGAGACTAAACCACCTTTGCTTTCCTCCACCGCATTCAGCAGCTACTGATTAGTGTACTGTAAGGTTCTGTAGACATTCACATCACTTCCAACACAACCCTTTGTGCTCTGCTCACTAACAGACCCTATTGACAACACAGTTCCGCAGTTTTTCCTCTTTGCAGATCGGAATAATGTGGATAGCTCAAGATCTGGCTACTCGCTGGCCCTAGAGAAGATGCAACCCCAATTGTTGCTGCACCTTCCTATTCTCTTCACAAAAACGTCAACAAACTGCTTTCCCGTGAGAAAGAACTCATGACCAGACATGCATGCTTCCGCCGCGACACGTCTCCCGTGCTTTCTACCTGCAAGCATAACACAAATTGGAGACGTTTACGGGATCAAAGATGAAAGCAGATGACAGTGATGAACTGAGGGCTGACGGTGATATCTGGTTTGGCCTTCCATGTTGAATCGTGAATGGGAAGTATGCCTGAAGAGCTATGCTGCACTGCCTTTAGCCGCACCCAGCTGTTTCCAGACTCTAGTGTCCAGTCCAGTGCATCTTTCAGGCGGGTCGGCTGCCACCTTCGGTTAAGCTCCAGGGTCACCATGATAGCTGGAAAAGGGTTAATTTAGCCCAGTTACTTCTTAATAAGCCTAGACCTATATGTATGCCCTTCCTCTTGGAGTGGATCTGGTGAGCTAAAATGGGGAAGAAGAGATCAAGCGAGCTAGTGGTTTGCACCATTTGATCGGTTACGAGTTGGTATGTTGGTTATATTTCTTTAACTTGGATCCAAACAGGTACGGTGCAGCTGAACAATATACTCCTATTAAGTTGTTGAAAGTTTCAAGTATACGTGGAGTGGGAGAGGAACCCTCATTGCCTATAGGAGGCAAGCACAAGTGGGAGAAACGGTGTACAATATGAAGAGGGTTGTCCGGTAAACTGTCCCTATTCTGCATCGCTGACTTACACTTCTTAGAGCGATGCAGAACTTGTTTTCATTTTGTGCGTCATGCTTAAAACAGAGCCACGCAATCACACAGCTAGTGCTCCAAAAAAACATAAAAAATTACCAAAAAGAAGCTACCCCCATTGGAGTTGATCTGTGATTGTGAATGCGAATGATGAATCGGTGAACCGAGGCAGATCATCATTCTTCTGCACTGGCTGATAAAATTAGCCGATGAAAAGGTGAGGAGCTGCTTTCTGGCAAACGCACTTCAGGGCCCCATGCATATTCTCTGTATGCTGGATTGCTGATGCTGATGCTGATGTGGTATGCTTGTTCAAAGCAGTTTCCTTGCCCCGGTTTTATGTGCCTATGATGAGCTCACCCACTAGCGTTCTTATTCTTCAGGATTTCTACAATATAAGCCATACCGTCATCTCTGCTCATTTGGTGAAAGATCGCGGCGCGACAGCTGCTCTTGATGTGACAAGGTAATATCCGGTAACCCAGTTGACGCAAGCCCCTTTAGTAGCATTTTGTTCCTTCAAGGATGCTTTTGTCAAAAGTGGCAGCGTGTGAGACCGAGACCTATCAGTTCGTGCGTGTGCTTTATACGAGCTGTAAGTTACTCCCTCCGTATCTTTTTACTTGTCGTTAAGACAAGAATTTTAGTTTATTTTAGTGCAATTGTTTGGTCTGAAATGTCATCTATTAAGATATAGAGGGAGTACAATGCTACACGAGTATTTGTAGTGTGAAAAAAAGCAGGGCACTTTTAGGGATCAAGTCAAATTAAAGGTAATTGCGCAATCACTTTCTTTCTGTGCTTAACTGTCTTCACATAGAACGAAAACTTCAAAGTGTCGAGTTCTTTGAACGTTGATGCCACGATTACGTGGCGATGACGATGCCAAAGCTGCTGCGTGGTCGTCGTCCCTCCATCATTTCCCTACGTCAAGCCGGCCCTTGTTTAGCTTTATTTTGAAAAAAAAACCTTTTCCCATTATTAGGGATGATCTATGTTCATTAAGGAGGTAATGAAGCATCTATTTTAGGAGTTTATTAGTAGTAGTAGGCCCATGTAGCTTATCCACTAGCACCACCCCTCTAGCTCACCAGCTACCAGTAGAGCTGCGGCAGCTCCACCAACCCAATATTTCATTTATTTTCCTGAAGAATCCGTCGGCAATATCACTGGCTTGATGCGGCACTGTTCCGCCGTTGACACCATGGCCGGCGACGCCGTGAGTAGTCTTGCGCCGCCGCTTGAGCCTCGTCGAGACGACCACGCCGCGACAGCGAACTCCCGGCCCGGCGCGGCGCGCCCAGCGCGCGCTCGCTTGTCGCGCGTGCGGGCGGACACTGGCGCCTAGCGTACACACGCACACCGCGCGCGCACAGGCTCGGTTGGTAGCTAGAGCGCGGACGGCTCTGCCGAGCCCGACGGATCGGAGCAACCATGTCCGCGCCCAGCACGGTCACACACTGAGCCGTTGGACATGGCGTACAAGCGACGGGGATGGTCGTCTTTTCCCAGCGCCGGGGGGTGCATTCCTTGACCAGAAGGCCGCAGCTGGAAGAACAAGTGGATGGCATCAGCGACGCTTGGCGCGGTAGGTGACGCCGTAGCTGTCGAGATCGTTCGGGTCGTATCTAGCCTCGCATTTTGTTCTACTGGACGAAGTGTATACTAGTATGCTCATAGTGTGCGGACGATAACCTCTTGTTCTCTCCAATATAATGGCACGTACTCTTCGTTTTCAGTTGGCATCAGAGGTTGAGAAAATGCCTAGCGTGCATTTCGATCTAGCTAGGGATTATTTTATCTGTTGTCAACTTGTCATGCATCAAACTGTATTTTCAGAGAGATTACGGATCGAAAGTCAGTTTTGGGATCATGATGTGAGGAAAATAACGAACAATGGAACAGCCGACGATTCAACCAGGACCAGGCCATCAATCCAGAAAGTCATCAGGAGCAGCATCACGAAATGGCCATGGCTCGCACGCATTTTTCTCCCCGCTCTTAAATGCCCAAACTCTGAACAAAGCAAACAATTGTCGCGGTCGTTCTAGCCGCGCAGTCCATCACGTCAGTTTCTGGTAGCCGATGGGCCGGGTTTGATTAATTTCGCTGGCCTGTAGCAGCGTCAGCCGTCGGATATCCCGTAACTACCTGGGCCCGCCACGACGTCACGGGCTTGGGCATCTCGGCATCGCTGGACGCCGGCCAGTCACCCGTGGATTTCAGGGTTTTTTTTTTGATAACAGTGGATTTCAGGGTTTGGTGGCTCCTCCATCTTCCGCGGGGTTTGGATGTACTTGAAGATACATGCATCTTAGCTTGCTGCTTTTCATGTTGTATCAGCTGCTGGTATGTGTTGTGCATGTATACATGTTTGGTCGACCGAACCACCATGATAGCAGTAGAAAGTACTCGTCAACTCGTGCATCTCAATTGGGTTTGGATGTACTTGAAGATACATGCATCTTAGCTTGCTGCTTTTCATGTTGTATCAGCTGCTGGTATGTGTTGTGCATGTATACATGTTTGGTCGACCGAACCACCATGATAGCAGTAGTAAAGTACTCGTCAACTCGTGCATCTCAATTCGGTTTTTACTTTTTAGGGGAGAACGAAAAATCTAAGGCACATGGCTGCAACGGCACACCACCATTAACGACCTCTCCAAGCAGACACCAGACAGTCCCATTCTGCCACTGGTTGGAAGGGCATCGGCTATCAAGGCCGCTCATCCAACACCACTATACCTGTTAGGTCACCGTTCGTTCTAGCGACGTCCCCGTGTACTCTCATTGTCTCCCCTTTTCTTATATACCTTTTAAAAGGACGAGGTAAAGTGTGGCAAAGGTTCAATGGTCTCATTCGTTTTTTCCCCTTGTATGTACCTTCTCCTTTTGTCCAACACAAGTATCCAACTTGTTTGTGAAAACTGGGCCCACCTGTAAACGGCACAGGCACGGGCATCATGTCAAGTATTAATTCCAGGGTTTATTTGCAACAAGTGGACCTGCTACATTGCTGATGCTAACCCATCCAAGAAACTTGGTCAATGATACAATGCCCGGCTAATCAATGATCATTATTTCTTCACGATTGCCGTGTTGTCCAGTTCTTAATAAGGGTCTGATTGGTTGGTTGCTTTTACCGGCTTACCACCTGGCTTCCCGAATGCGACGTCTTCGTGATTAGTTAGCTGGAGCAACGCCAGAGTAAGCTGCTCTCACCTAGTGGCCGGACTGTTCTTGCCAATGCTGTTCTGGGCGCCCGCGCTGTCTATGCCATGTGTTCTACTCTAACAAAGGCACTATTGAAGCAATTGATGCCAAGAGGCGTGCTTTCATCTGGACGGGGGACACCACCTGCACGGGGGGGGGGGGGGGGAGCAATGCAAGGCTGCTTGGAGCTGGTTTGCTGGGATAGAACTCGTGGTGGGCTGGGCATTAAGCGCCTTGATCTCAGAACAAGGGCCTCCTGTCCAAGTTGTCGACAAGCTCTTGCAGGTTCCGACCACCAACTGGCAGAAATGGTTTCACCTTATGTATGGTGATGGTGCTGGCAGGGACCTTGGAGACGCACATCACCTGGACACTGCGATTTGGACTACTCTCCGTCAACTGCTACCTACCTTCCGAAGCTGCACCAAAGTTCACCTTGGCAGTGGTCAGTTTACTAGCTTCTGGTTCGATCATTGGATTGGACCACAGCCGCTCGCCGACTTGTTCCCTGCTCTGCTTTCCTTCTGCCCAAGACCCACATCATCACTGTTGCTCATGCCTATCTTCAAGAGAAGTGGCTAATCCCTCTGCATCTGCGTCTGACCTCGGTGGCCTCCTCGCAGCTGGGTGCAATCCAGCTTGCCCTGGCTGATGTTGCACTCCTACCACACATCCCGGATCGTCGCGGCATCGGCAATGATCTTCAGCCTTTCTCCTCCCGTGGCTTCTACTTATGGCATATGAGCAGCGACCGATCGATAGCTTTTCTGATTGCATCTGGTCCAACGCTGCCATCCCGAGATGTAAGCACTTCCTCTGGCTGGTGCATCACAACCGGCTGCCCTCTGCTGCCTTGCTCCACCACCACTGATCGTTGAATCTGCTCTGTGTCAGTACTGCAGCGCTTATGAGGATCAAGATCATCTGCTGCTGCGATGTCCTCTTGCCCGTGGGTTACTCAATGGTATGGTTGGAACATTGCTCCTCACTTGACCTCTTTCAGAGAACTTTGGGACCTGCCGTATTTCTCTGATGAGGTCTCCCCGCGAACTCGCTCCACCATTATCACTGCTGTGCTCTGGAATGTCTGGAAGGCGCGCAATTCTGTTGTGTTTCAATTCCTTGTTCCCCACAGTTGCTAGTACTTGTTTGGCTATCCTCCAAGATGCGATCGCCATTGGACAAAGCTTACCTCCACGCGTGGTGTTCTGCTCTCAATGTAAATTAGTTTGTACATAGCTCCCCCCCAATACTCTTTTTTGCTGTAAATTCTGTATGTACAACGGCGGAGCCAGGAGAAAATGTAGCTGGGGCAGGTACAACGGGGACTTCGCCGCGGGCTACCTGCAGCCTGCAGGACCCGGACGCGCTGCAGCAGGGTGGCCCCTCTGGTGGCCCGCCGTAGCGCCGCTGGTGGTTCTCCATCGGGTCGAGCTCCAGCACGCTGAACTCGACGGCTGGCCTAAGCCCCGCCGCCAACAACAGCCACAATAGCGGCGGTAACGGGTCGTTCGAGCTGTCCACGCAGGAGAGCTACAGCGCCAGCCAGCTGCCCAGCTGTCGTGGCTGGAGCTGGGCACGAGTAGCGGTGCTGCCGCCGCTTGGACCAGTACGGCGCAGGGGCGAGCCCTTGCCGATCCTGCTCTCCCACCATGAAGGCTGCGCCGCCGCCGCCGCGGCGTGCCCGCGTTGCCGATGCCGAGCGGCGAGCACTAGGTCTGAGAGGAGGGAGGGCCGAGGGGATCGATTGGAGTCTGGAGCCTTGGAGTGGTGGGTGGCCTCTCACCTGGTTGGCTTAGCTATTAGACTTTGTTTGAGCTTGGGCCGTTGCCTGCCTTCTATGCTGGACGCGAGAGAACGAGCGGTGGGTAACCGCCGACCGGCGAGGCGAGGGCAGCCGGAGCTCTGGAGGATTACCGGAGAAGACAGGGGTGTAGTGGAGCAACCACAGCGGTAGCTGGGGCAGCTGCCCCACCGTGCGCTATGGGCAGCTCCGCCTCTGTGTACAACCTCGCATATTAATACAAATGTGTTCAGGCTGGCGTTTTGCTGGCCGTAGCCCCCCTCAAAAAAAAAGCAACGCCAGAGTCTGGTTCTCACGATGCAAAGTGTACCTTCGAGCCAGGCTACGTGAATGGAGGCAAAATGAACGTTTCTAGCGGGTCTAGCTCGCTGCATGCCTAGACGTGTGTGTGCTGCACCAAAACAGAGACGAGCGGTGCAACCAGTGGACCACCCAATCAATTTCCCTGCACATCCTACCAGCATGCAAACGAGCAACCAATCACCGTCGGGTCGCATGCCTTGGGCCTGGCTCCGTTGAACCTAGCTCCCCTGGTGCGAGACAGGCTCCGCTCGGACAAGAACCAATCACGCCCTAAGTATGCATTGGTGTGCTAGTGCCTACACGGTCCACTTAATCGATCGGTAGCTTTTCACCATCATGGATTAGATTAGCTGAGCACGAACGAGTTTAGTTCAACCCGCAGCATGTACCTTTTGAACGATTGGATTGGAGTTCTCGTGTTGAACGTTGAACGAGCTGCCGGCCCGAGGGCATGCATGCGCTTACTATACTCAGAGTCAGCTTGATGTCTTCCTAATCGTTTGATCCAGCAGTCTTCGCCACTAGCTAACGAGGTACTTATTTCGAGTTCATAGCAGCCGCCCATAAACTTGCTGATAGAGTACGTACGTGATGGAACACAGCCGCCCATAAACTATAGCAAAAAAAACATTACAAAAGCGATCATTGACAGAAAGATTCGCGGCGGCATCTCTATATTCAAGTGTTGCATCTGCCAACTCAACCTTGGACCCAACTCGCATGCGACATTGTAACTATGAAATAATATCCAAAAGATATTTACTCGGTTAATGTTCATCAATCTTGCTGGTGGGAAATAAATATAGCAAGGAAAAAACCAAGATATACGCTAATATACAGTTGGCTAGTTTTAATACAGTAGCCCTCCAGTCAGAAGTAACTGTCGTTTTGAAATACATGCATGTACTCCAACACGTTTCAACTTTGACCAGCAGTATCTGTTGTGTGAATATTTCGGATGAACCTTTTAAAATAGTATGGCCAACAATAATTTCAAAATGTGTAAATTCTACAGTATTTAAACACATTTTGTAAATTATATTCATGGTTTGGTTATTTATGCCAAGAGGGAGTAGGATTCCTTGCAATCAAATTTTCCTTAGATTGAGCATTTCTATATGTGGCTAGTGGATTGGATTCCATCCGAGCTGAGCTACGCGTTTTGAATCC